>NW_025333729.1:0-610 GCF_019186645.2 Phyllostomus hastatus | reverse complement strand
AAGACTCCCAAACTCTTTTTATGAAGCCAGCTAAAAATCAGCTAGCTGGGTGGAAGATCATAGTTAACACTATACATAGTCAAAGGATCTCTTATCTCTTCTCTACTGGCTGCTACTGTAAATATCATAGAATACTCTCTTGCTGTCGTAAACCATTTTGCCTTCCCCCGCCAACTGATCACAAAAAAGTGTAGATGAAAGTGGAGAACACCAGGATACCCACTGGAAGAGGAAACCCAACAACAAAGGAACCACTAACAGATAACAACAGAAGAAGGTGAAGGAGGGAGTTGTAACCACACAAACCTCAATCCAGGACCTACATGGAAATACAACTAAACAAGGGGCATAAAGGAAAGAATAAACAGATGTGATATCTTTAAAATAAATAATTTCTTTTTTTAAGATTTTATTTATTTATTTTTAGAGAGGAAAGGGAGGGAGAAAGAGAGAGAGAGAAACATCAATGTGCGCTTGCGGGGGGTCATGGCCTGCAACCGAGGCATGTACCCTGACTGGGAATTGAACCTGTGACACTTTGGTTAGCAGTCGGCGCTCAATCCAATGAGCTATGCCAGCCAGGGCTTAAAATAAAACATTTCTTCACAGC
>NW_025333728.1:0-1624 GCF_019186645.2 Phyllostomus hastatus | reverse complement strand
AGCAAATAATGGAAGAGAACTTCCCCATTCTGGAAAGGAAATAGACTTCCAGGAAGCTCAGAGAGTCCCAAAGAAGTTGGATCCAAGGAGGATCTCCCTCCTCACCAGGCCTGTATGCAGATGCCGCCCAGCACGGGAAGTGCTCTGCTCAGACTCCCACACCTATATGTTTTGATAAAGTGAGCATGCACTCTTATGAGACTATGGGATGTAGTTACAGAACTGAGACGTCATACAAATCTTCATGGGTTTGGAGTTTCCAGCTTCATACTGACCCTCTGAGAACACTTTCCTGTGGAAGTGAAGCCCGAGGGTGGATACTGTGGTTGAACTACTCTCTGCCAAGCCTCCCACAACTGTGAGTCCATAATACAGGTGAGATGGCACCACACCCTGACCTGTTCACTGCTGGGTGCAGGGACCATTTTTGCGGAACTACTGAGTCCCTCCCAGCAGAGGTTTCTCCCCATTTCTTTTGTGAACTTGATGCTGAGAGATGTTGCCTGTGCAGCTGAACCACTCCTCAGCATTTAAAGTCACAAGTCAGGTAGGGCAAACAGTCTCTGTGCCTCACTGTTCACAGCCTATGGACACCAAATTGCTCCTGAGGGTGGAGATGTGCTGACCCCGCATTTATACACTCCCTGTTTAATAAGATGCACTTCAGAGAAAGAAAGCGGTCTGGAGGAGAGGAGTTGTGAAAGTGAGTGCAGGGGCAGCAAAGCAGGGCATGGACGCCTACTGGGACCTTTATCCTAAAGAGTTCTGCATGCTTTTTACAGCTCAACTGCCCCCCTTCAGGTTGTTATTAGATCACCTGAGGAGATCTAAGAAGTGACATCACCTGTGTTCTCCCGAAAAAGGTAGTGAACGTCTCCTGTGAGAGATCATTGTTCAATTCGGTGCTCCAGGAGATACTCAGGTGAACCAATTGATTGGCTAGGATTATGGATAAGAAGCAATATGTGTGTCATGGTTCATGTGGAACTCTTAAATATTTTCTATTTAATCATTTTTTTCATAGAATTTTGTCCTTTGAAATGAACATATACATGCAACAAAGAGACAAAGTAAGTGCTCTATAACTGTGGAGAAAAAGGGTTGCTTTCATTCTTTGGTTCAAAACTGAGAACTGGAATGTCACAGGTTTTCAATGTAAGTCTATTCGTGTGTGACTTGACTGTGGTCAGATGCTTGAGAATCAAGTGTGTGGGGATCAAGCAGCACACAGTAAAGAGTGTGATAAAGAGGGCAGATCCCAAGATTGGTGGTGGGTTTTTTAAACAAAGAGACTATCTCTATTGCCAAATGTGTGCAGGCTATTGGGCCATTTCTTCCTGACTGGTATTCATATTCAGAGTCAGCCCATTTAGCAGATAAAGTGAGCTTTTCAGTGCTGTGACCATGAAAACTTACACCCCATGTCCTCCACCTATAACTTGTTCCCTTTGCACACAAAAACTTTTTTCTTTTATAGGTGATTTTAATTTTTCCAATGTATTATCACCATATTTCAATAGTCCTGACTTCAAAAATGAAGAACTGATTTGCAGGCAGGACTTCAAGAGTGTAACTGCGCCTCATCCCTGAGTCCTAAACTGAATGTTAGGAAATAATTGGAGGG
>NW_025333727.1:0-4752 GCF_019186645.2 Phyllostomus hastatus | reverse complement strand
TCTAGGCTTTTTCTTGCTCACCCCCTGAGTATGCACATATGTTGCGCGTGGGTCCCCGGCCAGCAGTGACCACGGCACACTGTGGATGGTTCGACAATACGCGAGAAAAAACACACATGCACAGAGACAAACCAGTTTCTGTGGGGAAGTAGGGACAGAATGGCCACCCCCCTAGTGGGGAGCGCGCTGATCCACCGTCCATACCTGCTTTTATTAGGCTCATGCTACATAATAACTCAGGTAACGTACAATACTCATTAGGGGAAGTAAGGAACATATAAAACAAAGAACTCTGCCGGTCTATTGAGTTGGGGGTCAAAGAGCTGTAAGGCTGAGGAACAAACTAGCTTCCTCCTAAGACCCTCCTCATTCAACTAAGAGCATTCTTGGACAAAGAAGGTTTCACAGTAATTTACATGTTCTTTCTTAGGCCCTGATCACCCCGGGAAATCCGCACTTCCCAGTACCGAGCTGCACTTCCCCGTCATTGTTTCAGGCTTAGGTGGAGCGCGGGAACTAAAGCCACCGAGAGATAAGGAGATTTTCTTCCGGACGCTGAGAACTCAGACTTTGTCAGAGCCGAGGAGTGAGGGTCCATCACCCCCCTTTTGCTGCAGCCCCCCCCAAGTCCTTCTTTTGGGGGGCCTCCCAAAAGTGATCGTGCCTGGCTTGGGTTGTTCCCCCGTGGGGAATCTTACCCGTCTTTGGCTAACCGACCAAGCTTTTTTGGGGGTTCCGCAGCAGAAACAGCATTACTGCCAGGGAGATAAGCTTTTTTCTCCTTGCCGGCTCCCGGTTCCAAGGGCGTTCCCTTAGCTTTAGCCTAGGCGGGGGTCTCAGCTTCTAATACCAGTCAGGGCGGTTCCCAACATATCCCCCTTTTTTAGTTTTTTTTTTTTGAAATCAATTGTGGTCGTTAAGCCTGTGAAACCTACTTTTGCTGTTTTTGAATGCAAATCAGAAGAAAAGCAACATCTACATACATCATAAGGCAATAATAGAAATATAAAGCAGAAACTAAATTCTATGGGTGGTGAATACCTAAATTTCTAAATTCAGTGCAAGAAAACATATTAAGGGAAAAAACAAAAGTAATAGGTCTGATTACATTTCAATCTTTGAGAGAAATTACATAGATATCAGGAAAGGCAAATTACAAGGCAGTTTGAGCATAATGCAAGCCTGACTTTTTACAAGAGGATTTCTTCAGTTAGGACTGCTAAGGGTTCCATAAAGGTGGCTACCTGCTGGTCTCTGATACGACCCTGGGAAAACAATTTGCAAATACACCGAAGTACACAAATCAATATCACAATCAGTAAACAACCAGCAGCTCCAAAAAACCCAAATTCTCAAATTAATTCCATCAAACCATGTTTTAGGATTCAGCCAATTAATATTTTCATTAAGGGCTCGAAAAATGTCCTGTTTGGTTAAACGTTGAATGTCCTGCAGCTGATGATGTAACTCCAACTGCAATTTATCAATTTGTCCTTTTAAGTTAGTGGAGAAAGCTCCCCTCAAGCGATGTTGTATATCAGTCCAATTATGTTGGCTGGAATTCCACTGTAGCGGTGTGACACACAGTCTGGAGAAACTAGGGTCACAGGTTAGGTGTTGACGAATCACGAGAGCGTCCTGGCGTTCGCCAATCCAGTCCAGTGCTGATTCAACTGCAGAAAGGCGGGTCAGGATCTCCTGATCTATTTGAGCCTGTTGGACTAATTCTAAAGTAGCATTGATTAAACCATAAGTGCAACCAGGTGTTAACAAACTGTCGGACTCATAAGGAGAGCAGTGCATTGTTAAATGCTATAATGCCATTTGGATTCATTCATTTTTTGGTCATATTCTGGAGATAACAGATTTGGAAAGAGTTGGAAGGCACAATTAAATCATAACCACTATTAACGACTGGTTTTGATAGATTTATGCAAAGAAACCTTATGTCATCATTCACTCCTTTAGAATGCCAAATTCTGGAGGGATCAGGTAGGGAGAAAAATATAAAGTGTGAAGGAAAATCCTTTTCCTTCTGATATCTACCAGGCTTCTGAAAACTTTCACTTCCACAGACCTTCTGCAACATTCACAAACTCTCTATTCTTTTTCATACACTTTCTGATATCCACCAAGATTGCATCTCCATGTCTTATACCTTCAATTACTAACACACACCACATAATTCTTTCTTAAAACATTTACTTCCACAGACTTTCTGCAACATTCACAAACCTTCTAATCTTTCTTTCATACTCCTTCTGATATTCACCAAGATTGCATTTCCATGCCTTATACCTTCAATTATTAACTAACATCACATAACTTCTTTCCTAAAACTTTTACTTTTCCATTTATCTTTACAGTTTCCCATTTACATTCCTACAGTGTGAAGTTTCAACCTTCCCTGGAATCCTCAATTTTTTTTTTTTTTCAGAGCAGATACAGAGTAAAATCCATCCTTCTCTGTGGGGGTGAAGGTGGGGCTTCCGTGATCTGCTCACTCAATTTGCACACCGTTTCACTGTCAGAATCAGATTCATCATCATCTAGCTCTGTTTTCTTTGTCCAAATGAACTCAAGAGAGTCCCTGATAAGCCTCCAGGTTACAAAGGTGTGCGCACCAATAGATATACCACTGTTTTGCAAAGATTTCAACCTTTCACCCACTTTTTCCAAAACATCAATGTCTAACGTCCCTCTATCAGGAAATGAAGGACAACTATTTTCTTATAGATTGCAAAAGCTGCACCAAATGCTTTTCTTTCTTATACTTTGTTATACTTTCTTATACTTCCTTATACTTTGCTTCTTTAAGAACTTGTTGTAATATACGCAGAAAAGATTTCTGCCCTTTAGTTAAGTTACAACCCATGTTTACCTTCCTTCTTTTTTTTTTTTTTTAAAAAAAAGCTTA
The DNA here is from genome assembly GCF_019186645.2 of Phyllostomus hastatus. NCBI lineage: Eukaryota > Metazoa > Chordata > Mammalia > Chiroptera > Phyllostomidae > Phyllostomus > Phyllostomus hastatus. Next base: position 1,835 of record NW_025333727.1, on the reverse strand, counting down.
CTTTTATTTACTTATAATTGGCCAAAATAAATCACCTGATTACTTTTTTCAAGGCAAATCTTTTGTTTTTTCAAACTTGAGAATTAGATTACTATTTACCCAATTATAGGCGGTCGCGAAGAGAGAAACGACCTAGAAAAGAAAGACCTACTTCCCTGAAAATTCAACGCATCCCACGACAAGCCCGAAAAGAGTTCGGGGTCGTTGGCCCTTACCTGGGCTGTTAGCGCGCAAATCCACCCGAAGTTGATGCGTTGTCCACAGCGACGGCTCGTAGCCGCTGGTTCCAAGTGGTCTCGAACGGGGTCCCACCTCTGTGGTCCCGAATCGCTGCCCCACGTTTGGGCGCCAGCTGTTGCGCGTGGGTCCCCGGCCAGCAGTGACCACGGCACACTGTGGATGGCTCGACAATACGCGAGAAAAAACACACATGCACAGAGACAAACCAGTTTCTGTGGGGAAGTAGGGACAGAATGGCCACCCCCCCTAGTGGGGAGCGCGCTGATCCACCGTCCATACCTGCTTTTATTAGGCTCATGCTACATAATAACTCAGGTAACGTACAATACTCATTAGGGGAAGTAAGGAACATATAAAACAAAGAACTCTGCCGGTCTATTGAGTTGGGGGGTCAAAGAGCTGTAAGGCTGAGGAACAAACTAGCTTCCTCCTAAGACCCTCCTCATTCAACTAAGAGCATTCTTGGACAAAGAAGGTTTCACAGTAATTTACATGTTCTTTCTTAGGCCTGATCACCCCGGGAAATCCGCACTTCCCAGTACCGAGCTGCACTTCCCCGTCATTGTTTCAGGCTTAGGTGGAGCGCGGGAACTAAAGCCACCGAGAGATAAGGAGATTTTCTTCCGGACGCTGAGAACTCAGACTTTGTCAGAGCCGAGGAGTGAGGGTCCATCACCCCCTTTTTGCTGCAGCCCCCCAAGTCCTTCTTTTGGGGGGCCTCCCAAAAGTGATCGTGCCTGGCTTGGGTTGTTCCCCCCGTGGGGAATCTTACCCGTCTTTGGCTAACCGACCAAGCTTTTTTGGGGTTCCGCAGCCGAAACAGCATTACTGCCAGGGAGATAAGCTTTTTTCTCCTTGCCGGCTCACGGTTCCAAGGGCGTTCCCTTAGCTTTAGCCTAGGCGGGGGTCTCAGCTTCTAATACCAGTCAGGGCGGTTCCCAACACACATATTCCTTCTTAAAGTCAGGGGCAGGTTTGGAAGATAATTTGATGACCACCTTCTGTAAAGATTCTTTCTTCACTTCTTTTTTTCCCTTGGGTCTTCTGCATACCTCACATAATATGTAGATCTTTCCTTTTCCCTATTTCCTCCTCAATATGGGCTAAATTAAGGCAGGGCTATGTTGAATCTTGTACCCCCAGTGACGTCAACAGCCTGAAAGTACATGACTTTGAATGAATGAGCAACCCCAGGGTTTTACCTTATGGGGTGTAGTTGACCATTTCTGAAGTTAGTGGTAAAGACAATGCCAAGCACCCCGGTTATGTTTTATTTTCCTGGTTTTCCTGACATAAATAATTATTATTATCACTTTTTATTTTTCATACTTAATGATGAAAAATAGGAAAAGAACAGCAATTGAGGTTTTTCTGCTTCTCATCACTTGCAGATTAAAACCCCAGGGTTTTACCTTATGGGGTGTAGTTGACCATTTCTGAAGTTAGTGGTAAAGACAATGCCAAGCACCCCAGTTATGTTTTATTTTCCTGGGTTTCCTGACATAAATAATTATTATTATCACTTTTTATTTTTCATACTTAATGATGAAAAATAGGAAAAGAACAGCAATTGAGGTTTTTTCTGCCTCTCATCA
>NW_025333726.1:0-160424 GCF_019186645.2 Phyllostomus hastatus | reverse complement strand
AAGGTAGTGAAGGAAGTGCAGTGGATAGGTGGCTTCAAAGCGTGCTCTAGCCTGTGATTGGCCAGGGGGCGCATGGCGGGCGCATGCTCTAGCCTGTGATTGGCCGGGGGGGCGCATGGCGGGTGCATGATCAAGGCACCGATTGGTGTGCCGCCTGCATATTTAGGCTAGGCGGATGCATGGCTCCTGACCCCAAACGTCCTGTTATGCAAGCGCAACCTTCAGGTTTGATTGCATCAGCCTGTTTCAGGCTTATCCCAGCCCCCAACAAGTAAACAAAAGATATTACAGGTGAACCACCTGAACCAAATGAATGCTCTTGGTTCCCAATACCAAGAAATCCCAGGATATTAAATGGGATCTCATAATGCAGAGCATATGGGACTCTGTCTCCATTTTGCTCTCAACAAACATTATAAAGCAACTGTTACAGCCCAGAATTCTCCATCATGTGTTCCTCTTCAGGGTCCTGCCCAACACTGCAGAGACATGATCCTCTGCTTTATAATCAGACTCAGCTGGCCCAGGCCTTACCGTTTTCATGAGAAAATGGAGTACAGAGTCGTGAAAGAAGAGTTAAATTTTTCCTTCTTTAATTCGTGACTTCACAAATCTGCACAAGATGATATTTACTTTTGAATATTATGAAAAATACACAGAAAGTATCTCCTTTCTTAGTGCTCAGCATGTATTCACCAAGTTTAAGCATCATCATTAGTAGAATGCAAATTTCATTTTAGTGTTAAATATTGCCTGCCACCATCCCATATGATGAAATAGTCAATATCTATCTAAGCTCAAAGGTAATGAAAGGCTATTAATAAGCTAATAGATACATTTATATGTATTAGTTGTTTAACAGTGTTTTTGCACAAAGTGACCATTATACATATATTTTAAATAAACTAAACACATATTACTTCCCTATAATCTATCCACTCTGCTACTTTTGATCTTTTTACTTACATATTTATCTGTGTATAGAAATAAGGTAGGTGTGAGTGACCCTTTAAGGAGAAAGCATGCAGGGCTTTATGAATACAAATAAAATAAGCTCTATTGGAAATTAAGAACTATATACATGGAAGTTCAAACAAATACTCAAAATATACTTTATAATTAAATTTGTGATGGAGTTGGAACATGTTCTGTGTGTTCAGAAAGGGGAGAATGTGTAGGTTGCAGAGATCAGAGAAACATTTAAGTTATGGAGATTAACAAATGGGTAATGGAGATACTTTCTTTGCCAGGCACTAGGATGGGTGTAGGTGTTTTGCACTACTTATCTCATTTAATTTCATAATACTTTAAGGTGAACATTATTTGTGATCATCATACAGATGTGGAAACCAAGATGAAAGTCACAAAGCTAATTTGAAACAAAGCAAGTTCTTGGGTTTGTAATTATTTAATTATCATTAAAGGCTGCCCCCTCAAATAAGTCTTAGGTTATTTCAGGCAGAAAGAATGGCAAACCCAATTCTGAGGCACATAGAGGGAAGGAGAGAAAAAGTGATTTATTAAGGTAAAAGGAAGTTAGAAGTGTTAAAATTTTTATGTTTACTTCAAAATAAGGGAAGAAAAGGAACAATAAAAGTATTATGGACTATAGCAGAGTTCAGCATTTGAGAAGTGTTTTGTACGTACATAAATTATTTGCCAAAAAAAATTGACAGTGTGACTGCACTTGTCTTGGTTAAACTTCCATTACTCACCATTTGGGAAAGAATATTATCTCAACTTTTAAGTGGCATTACAAACTGGCTTTTCCCCTTTATCAATTCCCTATGCTTCACACATGAACTTATGCTCGTGCACACACACACACACACACACGCACACACACACACAACTCCTGTCCATTCTATAGCCCTCTGCTACATCACATATTTCAATTCCTCTGTGCACTGGAATTTATTTTTTCTAATTTAATTTATTTATTTACTTATTTATTTTTTACATTTTTATTATTATTCAAGTACAGTTGTCTCCATTTTCTTCCCACCACTCAACTCCACTTCGCTGACCTCACCTCCCACCCAGGGTCCTACACCCCTTTGGTGTTGTCCATGTGACCTTTATACATGTTCCTTAAAAGCCCTCCACTTTACCCGCCTTAATCCCCACCCGCATCCCCTCAGGTTAGCAACAGTTTGTTCTTAACTTCACTGTCTCTGCTTTTATTTTGTTGGTTTGTTGGTTTGTTTTATTCATTAGGTTCCATTTATAGGTGAGACCATATAGTATGTGTCTTTCACAGCATGGCTTATTTCTTTTTGAATAATGGTCTCCAGATCCATTCATGCTGTTAAAAAGGGTAAGAACTCGGACTTTCTTTCTGCTGCATAGTATTCCATTGTGTAAATGTACCATAGTTTTTTAATCCATTCATTTACAGACGGGCACTTAGGTTTCTTCTAGCAGTTGGCTATTGTAAATTGTGCTGCTATGAGCATTGGGGTGCATAGATTCTTTTGGATTGGTGTTTCTGGGTTCTTAGGATATAATCCCAGCAGTGGAATTTCTGGGTCAAAAGGCAGATCCATTTTTAGTTTTCTGAGAAAATTCCATACTGTTTTCCATAGTGGTTGTACAATTCTGCAATCCCACCAACAGTGCACTGAGTTTCCCTTTTCTCCACAACCTCTGCAACACTTGTTGTTTGTTACCTTGTTTATGATGGCCATTCTCAACAGTGTGGGGTGGTATCTCATTGTGGTTTTAATTTGCATCTCTCTGATAGCTAGTGATAGTGAGTATCTTTTCATGTGTCTCTGGACCCTCTGTATGTCCTCCTTGAAGAAGTGTCTGTTCAAGTCATTTTCCCATTTTTTTAACTGGGTTGATTGTCTTAGAGTGGAGTCGTGTAAGTTATTTATATATTTTGGAGATTAAACCCTTGTTCTCTGTTCTGTTCCATTGGTCTATGTGCCTGTTTTTATGCCAGTACCAGGCTGTTTTCATTACAGTGGTCTTGTAATGCAGTTCGGTATTAGGTATTGTGATCCCTCCTACTTTGCTCTTCTTTCTCAAAATTGCAGGAGCTATTAGGGGGTCATTAATGGCTCCATATAAATTTTTTGAAGTGTTTGTTCTATGTCTGTGAAATATGTCATTGGTACTTTAATAGACATTGTATTGGACCTATAAATTGCTTTGGACATTTTGATGATGTTAATTCTTCCATTCCATGAATACAGTATATGTTTTCATTTGTTTGTGTCTTTCTTGATTTCTTTCTTCAGTGTTGTGTAGTTTTTCTGAGTATAGGTCTTTTACCTCTTTGGATAGGTTTATTACTGGTATTTTATTTTTTCTTGTTGCTATATCAAATGGGATTTTTTCTTCTGAATTCTGCTTCTGTTGTTTCACTGTTGGTATACAAAAAATGCCTTTGATTTCTGGATATTAACTTTATATCCCGCTCTTTTGCCAAATTCATTTATCAGGTGGAGCAGTTTTTGCCTGAGTCTATAGGATTTTCTATGTACACTATCATGTCATCTTCAAACAATGACAATTTTTGTTTCCTCTTTTCCTATTTGGATGCCTTTTTTCTTCCTTTTCTCATCTGACCAATGTGGCTAGGACTTTCAATACTATGTTGAATAGAAGTGGTAAAAGAGGACAACCTTCCCTTGTTCCTGATCTTAAGGGGAAAGTTTTTATTTTTTGCACATTGGGTATGATGTTGTCTGTAGGTCTCTCATACATGGCCTTTATTATGTTGAGGAATGCTACCTCTATTCCCACTTTGCTGAGTGTTTTTATCATAAATGGGTGCTGTACATTATCAAATGCTTTTTCCACATCTATTGATATGATCATGTGTTTTTGTCTTTATGGTGTATTATGTTTTTTGATTTGTTAATATTGTACCATCCTTGTGCCCCTAGGATGAATCCAACTTGGTCATGGTGTATGACCTTTTTAATATGCTACTGGATGAGGTTTGCCAATATTTTGTTCAGTATTTCAGAATCTATGCTCATCAGGAATATTGGTCTGAATTTTTCTTTCTTTTTTTGTGTCTTTATGTGATTTTGGGATTAGGATGATGCTAGTTTCATCTAAAGAGTTTGGAGTCTTCCATCATTTTGGATTTTTTGGAATAATCTGTGAAGGATAGGGGTTAGCTGTTCCTTAAATGCTTTGTAGAATTATCCTGTGCAACAACCTGGTCCTGGGCTTTTGTGTAAAATTATCCTGTGCAACAATCTGGTCTTGGGAGTTTTTTGATTACTAGTTCAATTTTGTCAGCTCTTGTGGATGTATTGAGGCTTTTTGCTTCTTCTTCATTCAGTTGTGGAAGGTTATATTTTTGTAGAAGTGTGTCCATATCACCTAGGCTCTCAAATTTCTTGGCACACAGTTCTTCATAGTAATTTCTTACAATTGTTTATATTTCTGTGGTAGTATAACATCTCCTCTTGCATTTCTGATTGTGTTTATTTGAGTCTTCTCTTTTTTTTGTTGATGAGCCTGCTTAAAGGCTTATTGATTTTGTTTATCTTTTCAAAGAACCATCTCCTGTATTCATTGATCCTTAGAATTGTACTTTTAATCTCTATGTTGTTTAATTCTGCTCTGATTTTGGTGATTTCCTTCCTTCTACTTTCTGTTGGCTATCGTTGTTGTTCCTCGAGTTCTTGTAGGCATAGGGTTAGGTTGTTTGTTTGAAATGTTTCTATCCTTTTTAGTTAGGCCTGTATCACTGTGAACTTCCCTCTCACAACTGCCTTCACTGTATCCCATAAGTTTTGGGTTGCTGTCAGTTCATTTTTTTTGTTTCCACAAACTTTTTTATTTCTTCCCTAGTCTTTTCCTGGACTTATTCATTGTTTAATAGCATGCTATTCAATCTACATGAGTTGGAGTGTTTGAGGTCCCCCCCCGCCCCCACCTTGGGGGTTAGTTTCTAGTTTCAGCCCCTTGTGATCTGAGAAAATGCTTGGTATGATTTCAATTTTCTTGAATTTGTAGAGGCTTGTTTTTATGTCCTATCACATGGTCTATTTTTTGAAAATGTTCCATGTTCATTTGAAAAAAAAATGTGTATTTAGCTTCTTTGGGGGTGAAGGGCTCTATATACATATATCAGTTAAATCCATTTCATCTAAGGCATTGTTAAATGCCACACTATCTTTGTTGATATTTTGTTTTGAAGATCTGTCCATTTTTGACAGTGGTGTGTTAAAATACCCTACTATAAGTGTCACTATCAATATCTTCCCCGAAATGCTCCAAGATTTTCTTTATGTATCTGGGTGCTCCTATGTTGGGTGCATATATTTATTTATAATGATTATGTCTTCTTGATTGTTTCTTCTCTTGAGTATTATGAAGTGACTTTCTGGGTCCTTTATGACCCTTTTTGGAAGTCTATTTTGTCTGATGTGAGTATTGCTACCTCAGCTTTTTTTCCCTGTCTGTTTACTTGTAAAATTTGTTTCCATACCTTCACTTTCAGTCTGTATAGGTCTTTTGTCCTGAGGTAGGTCTCTTGTAGGCAGTTTACATGTGGGTCATGCATTCTTATCCATTCAGCTATCCTATGTATTTTGATTGGGGCATTTAATCCATTTACATTTAAGGTTATTATTGATAGGTACTTACTCATTGCCATTTTTGTACCTGTGTTCTTCTCTCTCTCTCCCTCTCTCTCTCTCTCTGTCTCTTTATCTCTCTCTCCCCTTCCCTCCCTCCCTTTCTCTTCCTTTCTTTAAAGCAGTCCCTTTAGTACCTCTTGCAGTGCTGTTTTGGTGGTGGTGTATTCTTTTTAGACTTCTTTTGTCTGGGTAGCTCCTTATTTGGCCTTGATCTTGATTGAGCACCTTGATGGGTAAAGTAGCCATGGTTGCAGAATTCTGGTTCTCATTTCTTGGAATATTTCTTGCCATTCTTTTCTGGCTTGGAGTATTTCCATTGAGAAGTCAGCTGCTAGCCTTATTGGGGCTCCCTTGTATGTTATTTCCTTTTTCTCCCTTGCTGCCTTTAAGATTCATTGTCTTGGAATTTTGCCACTTTAATTATCATGTGTCTTGAAGTGGGCCTCTTTGGGTTCTTCTTGATTGGGACTTTCTGTGTTTCCTAGATTTGTGTGACTTTTTCTCTCATTAAATTAGGGAAGTTTCCCATCATTTCTTTTTCAGACAGGTTTTTTATCCCTTGCTCTTCTTTTCCTTATGGTATCCCAATTATATGGATATTATTGTTTCATATTGTCCTGTATGTACCTTAATCCCTCTTCATTCTATTTGAGCCTCTTTTCCTTTTCTAGCTCTTTCTGAGTGTTTTTTTTAACATTGTCCTCCAGCTCACTGACCTGATCTTCTGATTCATTGATCCTACTTTTGATTTCTTCTACTGTGTTCTTCAGTTCAGAAGTTGTATTCTTCATTTCCTCTTGCCCCTGGTTGATAGTTTCTATTTCCTTTTTCATGTTGATATAGTTTGCAGTGAGTTCATTGTAGTTTCCTTGTAATTTCTGGTAATTCTCTGTGAGCTCATTGAGCTTCCTGAAAACCATTGCTCTGAACTCAATATCTGATAGCTGACTTGCCTCTATTTCATTTAGCATTTTTCTGAGGCTTCATCCTTTCTTTTCATTTGGAGATTGTTACTTTGTCTTCCCAATGTTTGTGAGACTCTTTTTGTTAGCCTCTGGTTTTTAAATTGATCTGCTCTGACTCTCTGAGTTAAAGGTGTGAACTTCTATGGTAGAATACATGTGAGATTCAGTGATGCAATCTCCTTTATCTTTTGAGCTTACTGTTTCAGGACTGTCATTTATGTAAGCTCTCTGCATGTCTTTGGGTTTTGATTGTTGTTGGGTCTTTCTTTGGTGACTCCTTCCCTCCATCTGGTTAAATGAGGGTCACTCTGTCTGCCACTTATTGTAGTCTGTTGTACTTGTATGGACAGGTTGTATTGAAGTTGATTCTTCTGTGTGTACAGGATTTTGAGGCTTCTCTCTCACTCTTATTCAGTTGTTTGATTTTGGTAATTTCTCCACCATTTATTTGTATTTCCGGAGTGGTCCTGGATTGAGGTTAGTGTGGCTTCCACTCCCTCCTTCACCTTCTTCAGTTGTTATCTGTTGGTTGTTCCTTTTTTTTGGTGGTTTTCCTCTTCCAGAATGTGTACTGGTGTTCACCACTCCCACCTTGCAAATTCTCTGGAATAGCAAAGTGAAATTTTTTTCACTGTTTCTGTTGTTGTGATGACCTCTGTTTGGGTCTAAGTCTGGTCTTTTCATAGCTCCAGGTTTTATTGTCTCAGCTGTGGGAAAATAAGGAAAAAATGAAATGAAATGGAAATGAAGGAAGGAAGAAGTAATAAAAAAGAAAGGAAGAAAATAATGAAGAAGGAGTGAAGAAAAAAGAGAGAGAAGGAAAGAAAGGAAGAAAGAATTTAAAAGAATAAGAAGGAAGGAAGAAGGAATTAAAAAGGAATGGAAGGAAAGAAAGCAGAAACAATAAAAAAAGAAATAAGGAAAGGAAGGAAGAAGGAATTAAAAAGAAAAATGCCTTCTGACTGCTTTAAACCAGTCAGGCCAGTTCTGCTGGTCTTCCTGGCTATGTCAGGCTGGAGAAGGATTGGTTTCCCAATCTGCTTTCCTTAGCTGCACGCTTCCCTGTTGTGCAACCTCAAGCCCAGTTCCTCAGTGCCTTTCTGTGCCTAGGCTAGGCCTTCAGTCCACCAGTTATACTGTCCTTGAGTTGCACCAGTTAGAAGAAACTCACATACCACCTTCTTGCTCTTTGCTGTCCTACATGCTAGGGACTCTCAGTGCCCCTTTAGGGTAGTTCAGCCCCCCTAGTGAGTCAGGTCTTTCTGGGAACTGCAACTCCCCCTCTGTGGGGTGCTTCTGCCTTCCTCTTAGAGAGCCATTCAACCCTGCAGGGCTCTGGGTGCAGGAGCCATGTGGGAGGCACTCCATACCTGGTGCCCTGGGCATAAGCCCTAACTTGCAGCTGATGGACTATAGACCAGATGTGCACCATCCCTGGTGCTTCTGGAGTGGGCAGGCCACCACCTGGTCACAAATTGGGTGCACACAGACCCTGGGGCTACAGTGGGTAGGGGCACTGGAGGTGGGCAGCTGCTGTGGAGAATTCCCCAAACAGCCTTGGAGAGCCTCTTTTTTTCTCTTTTTTCTTTTTGAAAAATTCTTCTTATTCAAGCCCGCTTGTCCAAACAAGCACCTGGCCTCTCGCACAGCCCAGCTTGGCTCTCTCCCAATAATATTGCAGCAGATCTGGTGGGTACCAGGCCTGGGGCGGCAGCCCCCCGGTCCCCAACCTCGTCCCAGAGACCTTATTGCCCTTAAGCATTCTCTTTACTGTCTGATTTTTCAATGTCCTGTACTATTTTTGGTATTCAGTCTTCAGATATACTGGAATACCATTGGCTGTTCTCTCTGTTTCTCAGACTATCGGCTATATGTTTCACCTTTGCATAGGGGAAAGTGTACTCTGCCCCCACCTATCTTGCTGCCATCTTCTCCCTACTTCAGAATTTCACTTTTTCATCCTATAGAATATTAAACTTCATTGTGCCTATTTCTTTCATTTTTTCTATTGAAGAAATATGCAAACATATTTGTAGAGTGGATGTGGATTTGCATGTTTATTGTTTTCTTGTCTCCACTCATTATTTGTGGATGCATTGTTTTTGTTGAAGCAGCATAGTCTTTTTGCCAAGGCTGATAATTTTCTCAGGAGAACTACTCTGGGCAAGGATTGCTGCCTAGCATACTGACTTCAGGATTTGATTACTATTTCTGACATCCTTACGTGATGAGTTAGTGGATTTGGAAATTGCACACCTAACATTTTTTAAATCCTCACCCCAGAATATTATTAATTGATTTGAGAGAGGGGAAGAAGGAAGGAGAAAGAGGGAAAGAGAGAGAGACACAACAACATCTATATGAGAAAGAAACATCAATAAGTTACCTTCCATATACACTCTGACCAAAGGTCAAACACAATTTATGTATGTGCCCTGACTAGGAATTGAACCCACAACTTTTTTGGCTTACAAGCTGATATCCAACCAAATGAGCCACTTCAGCCAGGTCCAAACATTTCATTTATTTATATAATGCTCATATAATTATATATTACATTTTCATTGAGTCAACTTTTAGTGTTATTTTGATAAACAGAGAAGACATTTTGGAAATCTTAAGTAATTTAAAATTATTTACAATTTCAAAACTGTCTTGAATCAGAGGGGTTTGAAGGAAAATGAACAAAGAAATAGTTTTACCAAGTTAGTGCTGGCTGGACCTATTGCTTTAAATTCATATTTGTTGAGTGCTTTGTTTTTAATTCTTATTTACTTTATTGCAATTTAGAACATGCTGTGCAAGTCAAAATAGCAATATTGCACTTTTGAGGTTTTTATCATTGTCTCAAAATAATATATAGAATAATCTATAATATAATTATAGAAAAACAATATATTCAATATAATATATAGAACTATATATAATATATAGATATGAAATCCTACAGCCCTACACTTAAAAAATTCCCAAAGGAAAGAAACAATAATAATAAGAATAAAAACAGACATAATTTTAGAGAAGTGTGTACACATTTCCACTGAAACATAATGGGATACTGACAATATGCTGGGATGAGATAATTCTGATCTCTTAATTTATAATTATCCACATATTTCTTTACTATTTAAGTATATTTGTTGTTTTGATTTCCATATCCTAAACCTTGCAGATCTCTCAAAGTTGTATCTGACACCTTCCAGTTTAGATATTGGCAAATGTTGAAAATACCTATTCACTCTGAACTAAATAAAAATCTGTTCAGGACCAACCTGCCTGGTCTCAGGAAGCTGTAACCCCCTGTGACTTAGGCTGAGTGAAAGACCTCCGGACCCGGAGCTACGAAGGAGACAAAACTTATTTCCCTGGCATGAACGCTGCCTGTTCATATGCCTCATTCCTTTTCATGCTTGAACAGCAGTCAATGATGGGTAACAATTCTCTTGAATAGAGAATGAATCTAAGACAGGCGCGTTCACAAAGGAATGACAGGGAAAAGACTCGTGGAGTTGTGGAGATAACGGGGTGATCGACATCAATCACCAATTTTGCCAATGCCTGAGTCCTTGAGAATTCCAAGTCTCTCAGCTGCCTTTGTCTCCTCTGCCCAATTCAGGCCCATTGGAAGTAACAGGGATGGTACAGTCTAGACCAGAAATGGTGGACTCCCAGGGTAATCAGGCCTAAGACATAGAATATGAAAGACCCTGTGAAATCCGCTTGCTGGAGGATGCTCTTTAATTATAATATGAAGTCACAGGCAGGAAACAGAACTAAGCTTTAAGTCCTGTAGTCTTTTTAAATGATAAAACCCCCAAATCTCTGGCTTAGGATCCCAGTAGGAAATCTGCCAGCACCTTTCAAAAGCTAACTATTTGTAATTTGCAAACCGTATTGGTATTCAAGAATAAAACCCTGCTTGTGCAGGGGGGCAGCACACTCTCCCGACTTGAGAGAGGGTGGCCATTCTGTCCCAATTCCCCCATAGGACCTGGTTGTCTCTGTGTATGTTTTTCTCGTGTTTCAATGAACCATCCATGGTATTTCATGATCACTGCCGGCCGGTGATCAAGCATTCAAAATCTGGTAAAATATGACAAGTAATGTCAGACCTCTCACTCTCTATCTTCACAAGATCGCATAACCTTATCAGACAAGTTTACAGGTTAATTATTGATATTAACTCCATCTTTAAGAATTGACAGTTAATAAGTTAAAAGGCAGACTCATTTTTAATTTTGTGAGGTGTGTCTGCATTTTGAGCCAGCAATCTCACATCTGAGAATATATCAGAAGGAACCCAAAACACTAACTCAAAAGAACATGAGCACCCCCTATGTTTATTGCAGTATTTACGACCACCAAGGTATGTAAGCTGCCCAAGTGTCCATTAGATGTGTGGATAAAACAACTAGGGGGGCATTTACATAATGGAATTCTACTCAGCTGTTAAAAAGGAGAAATTTTTTACCCTTTGCAACAGTATGGATGGACCTGGAGAACATTATGCAAAGTGAAATAAGCCAGTCAGAGAAAGACAAATACCATACAATTTCACTCATATGAGCAATCTACTGAATGAACTGAACTAACAAGAAAACAGAGACAGACTCATAGAGGGCAAATAGATGACAGCTAGTGGGGGGGGGTTAGAAGGTAGAAGGATTGAGCAAAAAAGAAAAGGGACTCATGGACATGAACAACAGTGTGATGATTGCTGGGAAGAAGGGGTATAAGGGGACTTGATGGTAATGGGAAAATATAATAAAGATTATATGTTTTGTTTAAAAAATTAAGACAAGCAATGACCATTTACTAAACAACAATAGAAATTTAGGGCTCTGATCCCTAGAATCCTTGCTCTGTTTTTTTTTTTTTCACAATGAATGATCATAAATAATATTCAAGGTATTGGACAAAATCACTTTTCCTGTGCTTCTGCTGAGTTATTTGTATACTGTATATTCTTTTTTAGAACCTATATTATCTTGGCATGGATTCAGGTTGTTTTCATGTTTTCTGTCACCTGCTGATAACTACACTTGTCCTCCCATTCCTAAGCTCTCCTGACAGACAGGAAGTGACAACAGGACTGAGTTCAACAATATCCATGAAGAGGTATTTATTTTTGAGCCTCTGAAGAGCTGGATGTTTCACATATTATAACTGGATTTCTCTTAAAGAAATAAATTCAGCGTTGAACAATTGAGTGCCTTGAAGAGACCACCCGCTTAGATGTGGACTTAATCACTAACAAAAAAAACCAAAAACTTTATTAAAATATGGGTTCATCCTGAAGATTAAAAAACAAAGAATTGACAGTTCCAATAAAATATTTTTTTTATAAAATTAAGAGTATTTTATATGTAAAATTCAACTTAAAAATCACATGCATCTACCTAATTCACAAACCACAGTATAGGAATTAGAAAAAGTTTTTCAAATTCCTTTTGACACACACAGAAATCAAGGCTAAGAGAAAGATCCAGGTTCATATCAAAGTTGTTATCATGCAACCTAATATAAGGTTCCATGTATAAAAGTGAGCTGATTGTACTTCCAGCCAAGATGAAAGCATAGGTAGATACACTTTGCCTCCTCACACAACCAAAAGAAGTTAAACAAAAAAATTTAAAAAACAAAAAAATAACCACAACTGCCAGAAAATCAAACTGTATATAACTCTGACAGCTAAGGAGATAAAGAAGAAATATTCATTCAGGTGGGTAGGAAAGGCAGAGACAGGCAGCCTGGGCTTGTCTGTCTTCAAAGTCATGAAAGGCAAGGATCTACATCCAAGATTACTCTATCCAGCAAAGCTATCATTTAGAATGGAAGGGCAGATACAATGCTTCCCAGATAAAATCAAGTTAAAGGAGTTCGTTATCACCAAGTCCTTATTATATGAAATGTTAAAGAGATTTATCTAAGAAAACAAAAAATGATGAAAAAATACAAACAGTAAAATGACAAGGAATTCACAACTATCAAAAAACTGAACATAAAGTAAAAACAAAAAACAAACTAAGCAAACAACAAGAACAGGTACGGAATCACAGAAATGGAGATCACACGGAAAGTTATTAGCAGAGAGGAGAAGGAGGTGATGGGGGGGGAATTTATAGGGGAAAAAATAAAATGAACTTATGTTTAATCTACTAAAATAGTGCAAAAGAAGAAGGAGCAGAAGGAAAACATACCGATAGTATTAAATGCTGTAATAAATAAAGTTATAATAAAAATTTGGAACTCATATACTACTGGTAGGAAAGCAAAATGTTGCAGCTACTCTAGAAAACAGATGGCACTGTCTTATTATATTTGACTTGCAGTTACCCCATGAACCAGCAAGCCTATTTCTGGGTATTTAGCAAAAAGAAATGGTTATTTTGAAAATAATATGGACATGAAGATTATAACAGCTATATTCATAATCATCCTACATTGGACATACTCTAAATGACTTTTAATACATGAATGTATAAACTGTGATGAATGTATACAATGAGATAATAACTACTGAAGAAGGACATAGAACAAACTATTCTTATATACAACTTAGTTGAATTTGAAAGACATTATGCTGAGTAGAAATAATCAATTTTAAAAAGTTACTGTGTTTTCTCTGAACATACACTTCTCCAAGAAGGACATACAAAGGGCCCAGAGACATGAAAGGATGCTCAGCATCATGAACCATCAAAGAGATGCAAATGAAAACCATAAGAAAATACCACCTCACACCTGTGAGAATGGCCATCATAAATAAATCAACAAAGAAGTGTTAGAGAAGATGTGGAATAAAAAGGAACCCTAGTACACTGATGGTGGGAATTCAGATTGGTGTAGCCACTGTGGAAAACAGTATGGAATTTCCTCAGAAAACTAAAAATGGAACTGCCTTTTGACCTACAAATCCACTTATGTGATTATACTCTAAGAACCCTGACACACCAATCCAAAAGAACCCATGCATCCCAATGTTCATAGCAGCACAATTTACAATAGCCAAGTACTGGAAACAACCTAAACATCCATCAGCAAATGAGTGTATCATAAAATCACTGTACATTTACACAATGGAATGCTTTGCAACAAAAAAATAAAGAAGAGACTCCTACCCTTTACAATAGCATGGATGGATCTGGAAAGCATTATACTAAGTAAAATAAACCAGGCAATGAAATACAAATACCATATGATCTATAAGAGGAACCTAATTAACAAAACAAACAAGCAAGCAAAATATAACCGGAGACATTGAAATTAAGAACAAAATGACATTAACCATAGGGGAGGTGGGAGGATATAAGGGTGTTAAAGGGGGAAAGGCCAACAAGGAACATGTATAAAGGACATGTGAACAATGGCAAAGGGGGGTAGGATCAAAGGTGGTAAATGGGGATGGCTGGGGTGGCAGAGAATGGCATGGGAAAAATGGAAACAACTACACTTTAAAAAACAATTAAAAAGAGAAAAAATAAAAAACAAATTAAATAAATATAGTTTTTATATGGTCAAATAATTGTGATGAAGAATGCCTGCATAATAATATTGGGGCTGAAGCAGGGTACATATTTAATGGATTGATTTGCTAATAAATATAGAAAATACCCCCCTGACCAATAATAAAATCTTTGTGGTATAACAGCTTTATGAAAACATAATTTATAATCCACAGAATTTATCTGCTTTAAGTATGCAGTGAATTTTACTATACTTACAAACCTGTGTCTACATTACTATACATTTTAGAACATTTTTTTTCATTTTAGAACATTTTCAATAGTGCAGAAAATAATTTCATGCCTGTTTGAAACTACTCTTTCCATTCCAAAGAAGTAATGAATTTACTTCCTTTCTCTGTAGTTTTTCTCCTTTTGGACATTTCATAGATATGGGATCATACAAAGTATGGTCTTGTATGATTGGCTTCTTTTATTTATATAATGTTTTGAGGTTCATCTACATTTGAAAGATATATGAACACTTGACTATTGCTATTGTGTTAATAATGTTCCAAGGGTAGATATACAACATGATGTTGGGAACCGCCCTGACTGGTATCAGAAGCTGTAACCCCTGCATAAGCTAAGGCTAAGGGAACGCCCTTGGAACCCTAAACCAGCAAGGAGACAAAAGCTTATCTTCCTGGCAGGAATGCTGCTTCTGCTGCTTTATTCATGACTGAACCCCAAAAACCTTGGTCAGTTAGCCAAAGATGGGTAAGATTCCCCACGGGGGGAATGACCTAAGACAGGCACGATCACTTTGGGAGGCCCCCCAAAAGAAGGACTTGGGGGGCTGCAGCAAAAGGGGATGATGGACCCTCGCTCCTCGGCTTTGACATAGCCTGAGTTCTCAGTGTCTGAGAGAAAACCTCCTTGTCTCTCGGTTGCCTTAGTTCCCTTGCTCCACCTAAGCCTGAAACAATGACAGGGTGGTGCAGCTCTGTACTGAGAAGTGCGGATTCCCCGGGGTGATCAGGCCTAAGAAAGAACATGTAAATTACTGTGAAACCTTCTTTGTTTAGAATGCTCTCAGTAGAATGAGAAGGGTCTTAGGAGGAAGTTATTTTGTTCCTCAGTCTTACAGCTCTTTGACCCCCCAACTCAATAGACCGGCAGAGTTCTTTGTTTTCTATGGTTCCTTACTTCCCCCTAATGAGTACTTGTACTTTACCTGAATTATTATGCACAATGAGCCCAATAAAAGCAGGTATGGACGGTAAATCGGCGTGCTCCCCACTAGGGGGGGTGGCCATTTCGTCCCTACTTCCCCACAAAAACTAGTCTGTCTCTGTGCATGTGTGTTTTTTCTCGCGTGTTTATCGTGGAGCCATCCGCACCATTCCGTGGTCACTGCTGGACAGAGACCCACACACAACACATAGTATCAGCTAATAGACATTTGGCTTATTTCCACTCTTTGAGTATTTTGAATAATACTGCAATTAACATGAATGCACATGTTTTATGCAAGTATATGTGCTCATTTTCTGTGTAGATTCTTACATTTGGAACTGTCAGATACTAATTTACTCCATGTAACATTTTTAAAGAAAATATCAAACTGTGTTCCAATGTACCATTGCAATTGCACCATGTTATATATCCACCATCAATTCTAAAGATAATTGATTGGCCTCCTTCTTGCTAAGATTTATGATCACTGATAGCATTATTATCATTATTATTTAAGTTCATAGTCCTCCTGTTGAATGTGATATCTCACTGTGTGTTTGACATTCAGTTCATTAAAATCTAGTGATGTTGAACATCATTCCATATACTTAATAGCCATTCATAGGTTAAAATTCATTACCATTTTAAATTGGATTATGTCTTTATATATTTTTAAAATTGTAAATATTGTTTATGTATCTGGATAAACTTGTAAGTCTCAGATAGATATACAATCTACAAATCTTTTCTCCCAGTTTGTAGATTGATTTTCACTTCCTTATCATGTGCTTTGAAGAAAAATTTTAATTTTGAATATTAAGAAACATTATATATGCATAAAATATATATCATCAGAGTCATGTAAATTCTATTATTTATTCTAATCTCACATATATATTTTAAATATATTGTATTGGTTATGCTATTACAGTTGTCCCATTTTTTTCTCTCCTTTATTCCCTCTGCTCTCTATGCCCCTTCATTCCACCAACTTAGTTCATGTCCATGGGTCATATATATAAGTTATTTGGCTTCTCCATTTCCTATACTATTCTTAACTTCTCCCTGTATATTTTATGCCTAACAATTTTGCTTCTTATTCCCTGTATCTTTCCCCACCATTCTGCCACCCCACCTCTACACTAATAATTCTCCATGTGATCAGATTTCTGTGAATCTGTTCCTTTTGTAGTTGTTTGCTTAGTTTGTTTTTGTTTTTTAGGTTCAGTTATTGATAGTTATAAGTTTGTTGTCATTTTATTGTTCATAGTTTTTTATCTTCTCCTATTTCTTAGATAAGTCCCTTTAACATTGCAAATAATAAGGGTTTGGTGATGATGAACTCCTTTAATTTGACCTTATCTGGCAAGCACTTTATCTGCCCTTCCATTCTAAATGATAGTTTTGCTGGATAGAGTAATCTTGGATATAAGTCTCTGCTTTTCATGACTTTGAATAGGTTTTTTCCAGCCCCTTCTTGCCTGCAAGGTTTTTTTTTCTGTTGTTGTTGTTGTTTTTTTTGTTTGTTTGTTTTGTTTTGATAAATCAGCTGAGAGTCTTATGGAAACTCCTATGTGGGTAACTGTCTCCTTTTTCTCTTTCTGCTTTTAAGATTCTCTCAGCTTTAATCTTGCGTAATGTAATTATAATGTGCTTTAGTGTGTGCTTCCCTGGGTCCAACTTCTTTGGGACTCTCTTAGCTTCCTTGACTTCCTGGAAGTCTATTTCCTTTGCCATATTGGCAAAGTTCTCCTTCATTATGTTTTCAAATAAGCTTTTGATCCCTTGCTCTTCTTGTTGTCCTTCTGGCACCTCTATGATTCAGATGTTGGAATCTTTAAATTTATCCTGGAGGTTCCTAAGGCTCTTCTCTCTCTCTCTCTTTTTTTTCTTTTTTTTTTTTTTTGAATTCTTGTTTCTTCATTCTGCCCTGGTTGAATGTTTATTTTTTCCTTCTACACCAGACCGTGGATTTGAATCCTGGTTTCCTTTCCTTCATTGTTGGTTGCCTGTATCTTTTTCTTTATTTCACTTTGCATAGCTTTCACTTTTTCCTCTCTTTTGCAACCATATTCAACCATTTCTGTGGGTATCCTGATTACCAGTGCCCGTGAAGTCTGCATCTGATAAGAAGGCTATCTCTTCATTCCTTAGTTGTATTTTTCTGGAGCTTTGATGTATTCTTTCATTTGGGCCATATTTCTTTGTCTTGGTGTGCCTGTTATATAGTAAGGAGCAGAGCTTTAGGTTTTGGCCAGAGCGGGGCAAACCATGTTTCTGTGCTGTGGTGTTATATGTGAGGGAGAGGGCAGAGAGGGAACAATGCCACTTGCTTGGATCTGGGTGGGTTTTCAGTCACTTCCTCTATTACCCACAAGCAAATTGGGCCCTTCTTGTGCTGATTCCCAGGTGGGTGGTTTTGTGTACATTCTAGGATCCAGTGGGTCTCTCCAATGAACTCCTTTGTGAGGCTGGGATTTTCTCCCACTGCCTCAACTCCCAGAGACTTTTTTTTTTAGTCGGAGGTTTTCAGGCTGTATTTCCCTGAGCTGGAACCCTGGTTTGAACAGTCTGTCTCTCTCCCCCAGCTGTTCCTCCCAGTTTGTCTGCACACAAATGTGGCACCACCTGTTCCTCCAGCCACTGTCTTGCCACAACTCCTCTTCATCCTGGCTGCCCATCTCTGTCCCTCCTCCCAGTCTGGATGAATGTTTCGTTTTAAATTCTTTGGTTGTTGGATTTCCATAAAGTTCAATTTTCTGGCAGTTGTAGTTACCTTTTGTTTTTAAATTTGTTCTTGTCCTTCTTTTGGATGTGCAAGGAGGCAAAATGTTGTCACCTGCACCTCCATCTTGGCTGAAAGTTGTGATTCATTCATAATCCCATATTATATTATAATGAATTACAAAACCAAATACCTCTTTCTTAACATTAATTGGATGTTGATGTAAAAAGTAGTAATTAAGCAGTGATGGGAAGCAGTTTTGGTCCAGCTTTCTGTTAATTGTAATCTACGCCTATATAACAGTGAATCCATCGTACTGTTACTCCTTATTCAGGCAATGGTGGAGAAGAAAATGTGGAAATTTACAGCTTTTCTAATATTTCAGTTCTTTCCTTCCAAGCACATAATGAGATAACTCTCCCTCATCCTTCTAAAGCTTCGTTTATGTCATGTGAGCACAACAATAACAGCATCTCAACTATTTGTAGACCATGGCATTTACTTTTCATTTTGACATGGAGACTGCCAATGATCCAGAGAGAAACTACCTAACAGATTGGGTTCTAGAAGAAGGATGATATGGAGCAAAACTACCTACTTACTTCCAGTGGACATGACACAGTAAAAAAATAACCTTTTTTTTGTTCAAAGAAAGTATAATGTCTTTATTTTGGGGATTTGCAGTATAACACTTTTCCTGGCTTGGCAATTTAAAAACTATGTTAAATTCACACTCCCTGTGATGATAGATCACCTATTTTTAACTAATAAATAAGTAGTTCATTACCATTTTGCAAGCAAGAAAACATATATTTTATAGGTTATATAACCTTGGGAAATTTAGTAAAATCCCCAAAACCTCAGTGTTGGGATCCAAAGAAATTTCTGTGTAGATCCTTAAGTACTTACAACAGAGGTAGAATTTTCAGAATTGGAAATTCAAGTGATATTTCTAGATTTTGTTTTGTCTATCTCCATTTTCTAAAATAAAGTCTTCTGTTATTTTTTAATTAATTTGATCCAGACTTTTACAAAACTAGGTTTTGCAAGCTAGAACAGAATTCTGACCATTATAGAGAAAACAGCAAATACAATAAAATAAAACAAAATATATGCTTTGATGTCTGTTTAATTTACATATATGTATTCTAGAATGAAAGAGAGAGAAACATCATTGTGAGAGAAACATTGATCATTTGCTACCCATACACACCTGACCAGAACAGAACCTGCAAGCTAATATGTGCCCTTACCAAACCATGACCTTTCAGTAAATGGGAAGATGTTTCCAGCAACTCAGCCACAATAGCCAAGGCTGCTGTCTCTTCCTTAATTAAAATATTAAAGTTGCATGATATAAAATCAATGTATAAAATTAATTCTGTTCCCATATACTAATAATAAATTTTCAAAAAAAAGACTTGACTTTGGGTGATGAACACACAATTCAATGTACAGATGATGTTTTATAAAATTGTACATTTGAAATCTATACAATTTTATTAACCAATGTCAACCCAATCAATTTAATAAAACAAAAATATTTATAAAATAATATACATTAAATTCAAATCCATTAAAGAAGACAGTTTTACTTTCATTGTTACTTATACATGTAGTAGTTGATAAGCTCTATATACATTAAGTAAAAATATAATAATCAGAAACTTACAATTTCACAAATTTGAATTAAGGAACTATGAAACACTGACTTATTTTATCAAAGAAAAGTAATGGAGTTAGATAAGGAAAAATGATTAAAACTATTTTTTTTCACAGACACTAACAATTTATCAAAGTAAATTTTGTAAAAACAACGACAAAACACATGAAGACAGGCAATATACTTGATGAATATTTCATTTTACAGATTATTATACTCTCTCAAACAAATTAAAAAATATAGAACTTTACATGTCAGTGGGAACTACTAGTAATTAAGAACATTTGGATTTGATATGGATACCAAAAGCAAACAGAGAGCAAGGGGAATCAAATATACTTGATTCATAGAGGTCAAATTTTGGTAACTTGAGACAACTGCAGAATCTATGATATTCATAATTAACAATGTAGTTTGTTAAAATAAAATTTATGTTCCCAGTAAATTCTGTTATCTGCATGGTAAGACTTTATTATATCAAGAAATAAATTGTAAGATTTTTGTTACTGTTATTTTTTATATCATTTTACCTAAATTAGAAGAAACTCTTGTTGTACATAAGTATAGATTAAATAACTAAGACATGTGACATTGTGTATTTGTGTTCTTAGACATATATTCACATACACACACAGAGACAACACAAATCTAAAAATTAACTTAAGGTATAAATTTAGGGCTGAAACAGATGTGAGAAAGTTAATTGGGATCATTTGACTTAATCCAATTATTTTGCAATTTAGAAGAAGCATAGAAGTGAAATAAACCAGGTGGTGAAAGACAAATAACATATGATCTCACCTATAATTGGAACCTAATCAACAAAACACACAAGTAAGACAACTAGAACCAGAAACATGGAAATAAAGAACAAAATGAGTTACCAGAGGGGAAGAGAGATGGGCGGAGTCAGGCAAAGAAGGGAAAGGGTCATCAAGGAACATGTATAAGGGACCCATGGACACAGGCAACAGGGGATGGGGAGGGTTGAATGTTGGAAGTGGGGGTGGGTAGGGTAGGGGAAAGTAATGGAGGAAAAATGAGGACAACTGTAACTGAACAATAATAATAAAAAGTGAAAAAAAAAGAAACATGGGACAATAGAAGAACATGGATTTAGGAATCAGGCTTGCTCATACTTTTCTTAAAATGTTACTTAATAAAAGAAAAGTAAAGAATATTTAAATATATTAAAATTAAAGAACATTTTAATAAATAGTTGATATATAATATTATGTTATATGGTATATAACCCCATGATTAGACATTTGTATAATTTGTGATCACCCAGATAAATCTAGTACCCATTTGACACCATATACTATTATTGTAATATTATTGACTATAATCCCTGTGCTGTATTTTACATTTCCATGACTATTTTCTAACTACAAATCTGTAATTCTTAATTGCTTCATCTTTTTCACCCATGCCAAAACCTTTTTGTATTTGACCACCACCAAAAAATTCTCTGTATCTGAGTCTGTTTCTGTTGTGATTGTTCATTTATTTTTTTAATTCCACATATAAGAAAAAATCATGTGATGTTTGTTTTTTCATTTATTATTTCACTAAAACAAATATATTCTAAGTCCACCCATGTTGTTGCAGATGGCAGGAATCAGTTATTTTTAATGTTGTCTCATTCTATTTAATATGTGCATCATGTCTTCTTTATTCATTCAATTATCAATGGACACTAAGGTTACTTCCATGTCTTGGCTATTGTAAATAATGCTGCAATAAATATAGATGCATATATTTTTTGATTTAGTGTTTTTGATTTCTTTGGATAAAAACCCAGATGTAGAATTGAGAGGCCTTTCTTTGTCTCCTGTATTGCTTCAGGCAAAGTAAACAAAAAAAAATAAACAAATGGATTTTGTCAAACTAAAATTCTTTGTACAGAAAAAAAAATAAACAAAATGAAAATACAACCCACTGAATGGGAGAATATACTCATCAATGATACATATGATAATAGCTTAATATCCAAAATGTATAAGGAATTTACAAAACTCAACATGAAAACAAATCCAGTACGAAATGGGCAAAGATCTGAGTAGACACTTCTTCAAAGAAGATATACAGATGGCCAATAGACATATGAAAACATGCTCAACATCACTAATCATCAGAGAAATGCATATTAAAACCACAATATCACTTCACACCCGTCAGAATGGAAATCATTAACAAATAAACAAACAACAAATGTTGGTATGGATGTGGAGAGAAGGGAACTGCTGTGCACCATTTGTGGGGATGCATATTGGTACAGCCATTATGTAAAGCAGTATGGAGTTACCTCCCAAAATTAAAAATTGAATTGCCTTTTGACCCAGTGATTTTATTTCTGGAAATATATCCAAAGAAACCCAAAACACTAATTCTAAAGAATGTATGCATCCCTATGTTCATTGTAGCATTATTTACAAAAGCAAGACTTGCAAGCTACCCAAGTGCCCATCAGTAGATGAGTGGATAAAAAAAAGTTAGGCTACATTTACACAGTGGAATACTACTCAGCCATAAAAAAGAAGATCTTACCTTTTGTGACAATATGGATGGACCTAGAGAGTATAATATTAAGAACAATAAACCAATAAAAAGACCAGTGCCATATGATTAACTTATATGTTGAATCTAATTAACAAAATAAAACAACAAACATAGTGGAGACAGACTCATGGATGCAGAGGACAGACAAACAGCTGTCAGGTGAAGGGAGTTGGGTCTGGGTGACAAAGGTAAAGTGGTTAAACAAAGGAAAGAAAGATCCATGGATACTGACAGGAGTATGTTGATTGCCAAAAAGAAGTGGTAGTGGGGGGAGGTAGAAGAAAGTAAATAGGTAAATGATGATGAAACAGGACTTGACTTGGGGTGGTATGCACACAATACAATATACAAATGATGTATTGTAGAATTGTATACCTGAAACCTACATAATTTTATTAACGAATGTCATCCTAATAAAGTCAATATTTTTAAATAGCCTTTATTTTAAAATATATTTTGTCTGATATAAGTGATGGTACCCCAGTGTTTTTTTTTCCATTTTCATTAAATATCTTTTCCTCTTTTTTGCTTTCAGTCTGCATGTGTTTTTTCAATATCAAGTAGGCCTCTTGTAGATAGCATATGTAAGGCTCTTGTTTTGTTATCCATTCAGCCTCCATATGTCTTTTTAGATTGGAGTATTTAATCTATTTGCATTTTTGTTGTTATTTTATTGCAGTTGTTTCACTTTTTCTCCCTTTGACCTCTTCCATCCATCCCACCCCTTGCTCCAAACAGCCAACTCCCACAATGTTGTCCATGTCCGTCGGTCATTCATGTATATTCTTTGACTAGTCCCTTTCCCCTTTCTCACCATTATCCTGTTTCCCCCTCCCCTCTTGCTATTTATTATTATGGTTTTTGATATTTTAAAGTTATTATTAAAGAAGACCCTTTAACATTTTTTTTTTGTAATACTGGTTTGGTGGTGATGAACTTCTTTAGTTTTTCTTCTCTGTGAAGCTCTTAATGTGTCTTTCAATTCTAAATAACAGCTTTGCTGGGTAGAGTAATCTTGGTTGTAGGTCTTTACTATCCCTCACTTTGAATATTTCATGACAATCCCTTCTGGCCTGCAAAGTTATTGTTGAGAAATTATATGACAGTCTTATGGGAGCTCCCTCATAGATAAGAAACTGCCTTTTTTTCTGATGTTTTAAGGATTCTTTCTCTTTAACTTTGGTCATTTTAATTATGATGTATCTTGGCGTGGGCATCTTTTGGTTCATTTTGTTTGAGACTTTCTGCACTTCCTAGAGTTATATGTATATTTTCTTCACCATGTTAAGAAACTTTTCTACCGTTATTTTTTTTAAATATGTTTTCCTTTATTTTTACTCTCTCCTTCTGGCACTCCCATGATATAAACATTGGTACACTTGAAGTTGTCCCAGAGGTTCTTTACAATATTCACATTTTTTGGATTCTCTTTTAATTTTGCTGTTCTGATTGGGTGTTTTCTGCCATCTTATCTTTCAACTTGCTGACTTGATCCTCTGCTTCATCTACTCTACTGTTGATTCTCTATAATGTATTCTTCATTTCAATTAGTGTATTCTTTATTTCTGACTGGTTCTTTTTTTATGTTTTCTACCTATATTTTTTGTTTCCTATTTCTTTGTTGAAGTTTTCACCAAGTAAAACTAATCTTATCCTATGTTCATTTAGCATAATAATAACAATCATTTTGAACTTTGCATCTGGTAGACTGTTTCCAAGTTGTTTAGTTCTTTTTTCTGGAGTTTTGTTTTATTCTTTTACTTGAGACATGTTTCTTTGTATCCAAATTGTGGATGATTCTTTGTGTTTGTTTCTATATATTAGATGGAGTTGTTACATCTCCCTTCCTGCTGTCTTGGTATAATAGCCTTATGTGGTAGGTGTCTTGAAGGGCCTGTTGGCACTGCCTCCTGGGCTATACAATCTGGCTGCTCCAGCTGCATTCCTGGTTAAGATGTAGTTGAGACCTGATTCCTGTTCACATGTCAATGGAAGGGATTTACCCTCAAGACAATTGGCTGAGAAGAATTGCTATGACCACAATAGAAGATTTGCTGTACAGAGATTGACCCCTCAAAGCAGAACACACTTCAGCTGGGACTAAGTACCCACCAAGTCCACCCCTGGAGTATTTTCCTTGCAGAAGTTGTTGGGTGGTGCTCAGGCATGGTCTGAAGCTTTCCCTGATTGTGCTGTCTCTGGGGACACCTGGGAAGTGCAGGCCAAAGTCATCCATCACCTGTGTCCTGCCAGGTGCCACACAATGTGAACAACAATGCAATCTTATGATAGCTGCTACTTTTGCTGAGCTTGGAGGTACTCAGGAGAGGCCTACCTGTGAACCAAGGCTGGTTGCCAGTAGTGTAGGGCCAGGGTCCATTTGGCAAGAAGTACTGGGTATGCAGAGGCCAGATGTTGCTATTTTTTTTGAGGGTTTAGGAAATTCACAGCATAAATCAAGACAGTCCATTTGTATGGAAGAGCCACTGAGAAGGGCTTTGCTAGGTCCACAAGTTGGGTGGAGCAGTGCCTCAGGGATCACCCTGATTGGGAGAACTGTATTAGCCAGGTTGATGGAGACTCAGATATGATGCCTAAATGTGGGCTTTGTTGGGGAGGGTTTAACAAAGGAACAATGGCCTCTGCCAGCACTTCTGCCTGAGAGAAAGCTGCTCATCCAGCTCTTTCCCTGATGCCAAACAATCTAGTCTTTCCCCATTTGCCCCAGGCACCTTTGGAGCTGCTGCCTTAGTGCTAGAGCTCAAAGAGAGTGAGCCTCAGTAAGTCCATGAGGGCCCTTTAAGAGAAATGCCTGGAACTCCATAAGCCTTCCGTCTCACTCAAGCATCGCCTCCACTGGCTTTATTCAGCAAGAAATTATGGGGACTTCTGTTTCTGTCACTGGAACCCAGAGCTAGTTGTTTTGGTGTGGGGCTGGACTCTGGCTCCTCATGGGGTATTTTCACAGATGAAATATCCCTCTCAATTTTTAACTGCTGCAGTGGTTGTAGGACCAGCCTGTTCCTTGTCTCTGATCCTCCTACCAGAATCAATGTGGCTTTTTTCTTTATATTCTTAGTTGTAGAACTCTGTTCAGCTACATTTCTGACTATTTCAATGATGGTTATTCTGTAGTTTAGTTGTATTTTTGATGTGTTATAGAAGATTCCAAGTACCAAATTTACCTATATAGACATTTTTACCAAAAACCTCATGCTTACTTATTTTGAAACCCCTCTTTAAAATTTATCTGGCAAAGTTTTTAATCTTTGCTAGTTGCAATGCAGATTAAAAGAGTTAATCTTGAGAGGTATCCAGCATAATACCTGGCACATGAGTGCTCACACAGCAGTCAGAAAGATTATTATTTTAAGTAAAAGAACAGTCATGCTAAAAGTTTCATTTCCTCCCTAATAAAATAATGATAGAGATATTCTGTTGGTGTAACAAATGCATTGACTAATAACTGTGAAATGGCTGGAAACATTAGTTATTTTCCCTTTAGGAACATGCAAACACATACATACACATACACAAAGAATATTTTTTATCATTTGGTTTAATCAATGGATTTACACCTATCTGTATTTCAGACATATTTAAGTAATCATTGGGTGAGGAAAGTAGAAACAGAAAATAAAAAAGAAGAAATAAAAATGTTCAAATAATAAGACAGTTTTGTATATGCCATTTCACATAATCTTCAGAAAATATTTTAAACCATTTTATAACCCCCCATTTACATTTTAAATATTAATATTATAAATTATGTGAAATAAATAAAATATTAAAACTCAGTAATCTCTATTTACACATGACCAAACTGAGTCACATAAATATGATTTGCCTAAGGTCATTTACAATATACAGAAACTATAGTTCATTCAAATTATATGATCTTTACAAAATATCCATCTGCTTTTTTTTCCACAAAAAAAGTAAATTGTAGATTAGAAGTATTGGAAAATTTGAAAACCAGATGTTAAATTTAACTATAAGAACAAATAGAGATTCATTAGACTGTCTTATCTTCTTCTTCACCCTCTCACTGATAGCATACAATTTGGAAGATTTAAACAACATCACTCAAAAGAAAAATATATACATATTTAATTTTGGAAAATAATCTTTATTAATCTCTTACATGTAAATGTTTTAGCAATGTGTTTGTAGCTTTAACAGCTCTAATAATTTTAAGTTTGGCATAGTCCATTTATTTTCACTATTACTACTTTGCAACTAAATTCCAGATCACCTAATTCACCAGAAGTCTCTTGTGAAATTCTCTGTACTAGACACTAAATACATTTTAAGAAGCATTAGTTTCTTGATTAGTATTGTCTTTGGTGTTTCCTGTTTTTCCCTCAGAGGATGGAAGTATTTCTTTCAATATTCCATGCCTTAATGTTGTCTGCAAATAATTTTACTCCTTGTTAAGTGCTGAGAACATTTTCTTCTATAAAAGGACTCTCAAATTATTACATATTTAATGTTTTCCTGGTTTAGAGAAATATAGATCTTTTGGAATAAGTATACTCATACATACCAGCAGCAAAGAAATATAGAATACTACAATGTTTTTGGTGCCTACTGTATTTTGTAATTCTAAACTTATTCATGGATTTTGACTTTCTAATAGTATCTTTGTTTTATTGTGTGCAAGACAGTCCTGGGGGAACTTATTCTAATCATATTTAGTAATTCAAAAAATAACTGCAGAATCGAGTCAATCATCCCCATATAATACTAACATCTTATAGACTGATGATTACATTTGCTAAGCTTTCTTTTCTTGAATTCTCAAAGGTTGAATGTTTATTTCTTTATCTCTAAGTGTATTTTTCAATGTAGAATACATTTTAAGATTTTACTAACTTTTTGACAAAGTTTGAATACTTTTTAACTTTTCCCATTATTGGTTGACCTATACAAACTACATAAAAATAAATGAATTTTATCTACACTTTTTTTCTCACATATATGTTGTGAGAAAATTTGACATGTCAGTAAAGAAACTGAGTATGTTGTATTTTCTGTAGCAAAAAGCAGATAAGTTAATAAGGAGACTATAAATAAAATTTCTCACAATCTTCCACTTTAACCTCATTGCTTATTAGTTTGTACCAAACACTTATATTATAATCATATTTATAGTTTCCAAAGTTGATATTTTACCTTCATTTTCTTTTATTTTTTTTAAAGATTGTATTCATTTATTTTTTAGAGATGGGAAGGGAGGGAGAAAGAGAGGGAGAGAAACATCAATGCATGGTTGCCTCTCACACACCTCTTACTGGGGACTGGGCCGCAACCCCGGCATGTGCCCTGACTGGGAATCGAGGTTAGCAGGCCAACACTCAATCCACTGAGCCACACCAGCCAGGGCTGCCTTCATTTTCTTACATGCAATGTTTAATCATCTTTCCAGTTCTCCTAAAATCCCCACTGCTTATTTATAAATAACCAAGAAACCGCTGTTTTTTTTCCTTCTTTTTAAATTATTTTCTATTGTTCAATTACAGTTGTCCCTACTTTACCCCCATTACTCTCCCTAGCCTACCTTCCACATTCAATCACACCCCGTAATTTTTTTTGTCCATGAGTCCTTCATACATGTTCTTTGATGGCTCTCCTATTCCCCTCCCCCCCCACTATCCCTCTCACCCGTCTCTTCTGGTTACTGTCAATTTGTTCTTTATTTCAATATATCTATTTATATTTTGTTAGCTTGTTTGTTTTGTTGATTAGGTTCCACTTAAAGGTGAGGTCATATAGTATTTGTCTTTCATTGCCTGGCTTATTTTTTTTTAGCATAATGTTCTCCAGTTTCATCCACGCTGTCATGAAGGGGTGTAGCTTCTTTCTTTCTGCTGCATAGTATTCCATTGTGTAAATGTGCCATAATTATTGATCAACTCATTTACTGCTTGTTTCCAGCACTTGGCTATTGTAAATTGTGCTACTATAAACATTTGGGTGCATAGGTTCTTTCAATTGATATGTCAGGGTTGTTAGGGTATAATCCCAGAAATGATATTGTTGAGGCAATATCATTTTTAGTTTTCTAAAACTAAAGGCAATTCCATTTTTAGTTTTCTGAGGACATTTCATACTATTTTTTTTATATTGGCTGTACCAGTCTGCATTGCCACCAACAGGGTACTAAGGTTCCTTTTTTCTACACAATGTCACCAGCACTTATTGTTTGTTGAATTTTTATGATGGGCATTCTCACTGGTGTTACTGTGGTATGCCATTGTGGTTTTAATTTGCATCTCTCTAATGGCTAGTGATGCTAAGGCTCCTTTCATGTCTCTGAGACCTCTGTATGTCCTCCTTGGAGAATTGTCTGTTCAGGTCGTTTGCCCCTTTTTAATTGGACTGTTCACCTTCCTGGAAAGGAGTCATGTGAGTTCTTTATATATTTTGGACATCAGTCCCCATCTTAGGTATCATTCTACCTATAGTAATAAACACATGCATGTATACATAATTTATGACAAATGTAGAAATGAAGAACACCAACACACACAAACTTTGCAATAATGGTGTTTAATAATGGTGCTTGTTTAATTTAATATAATGGATATTATTTGAAAACAATATTGATTCTTACTCAGTTTCCTGATATCAACTTGATATGGAGTGTAGATACAAATAAATATAAGGCAATAAAATGTGTGAACCATAAAGGAAAAGACAAGTGGTATAATAATTTATTTATGTATATGTTTTCTTATTATAAATAAGGTTAAGGTTATGATATTTTTGTTATATCTTCAATAATGTGTCTTTAAAGGGAAAGGAATGGAAACTGATATTAAGTCATCACCAAGGAAGGTAATTGTATGAGAGAATCATCCATGGAAATCTGAGATCATGGGCAGGGTGATGCAACCATGACTTAAAGTGGTTAAACATAACTAGAATTAGTATTAAATAGAAGTTTTGGGTACATTTCAAAGAAATAAGCCCTCCAATATAAAAAAACAGCATCAATAAGGGTGGAGTATGGATTTATTATAATAATGCAATGTAAAATTACAGGAATAGTCAAGGTATTTATCAAGAAGTTCTAGGTGGAATGATTTGTCTTATCAGATAAAATAAATTCTAATAAGGCTATAATAATTAAGACAGAATGGTATCTGTGTAAGTTTGAAATAGGACCAATGGATTAAAATGAAGAGATTAGAAGCATATCTATGGATAAGAAGACAAATTCAAGTAAAGATAGCTTTTCAGAGCAATAAACATAAGACAATCTTCTTAGTAAATGATGTTGGGACCAGTGGATATAATATTAAAAAAACAATATAAACTTTATATCTACCTCATACAGTTTCCCCAAATTAATTTCAGGTAGACTGTAAGTCTACCTATAAGATGTAAAGCAGTAAAAGAAATAAAACAGAGCCCCGGCTGGCATAGCTCAGTGGATTGAGTGTGGGCTGACACCAAATTGTCACAGGTCCGATTTCCAGTCAGGGTACATGTCTGGATTGCAGGCCATGACCCCCAGAAACTGTACATTGATGTTTCTCTCTCTCTCTCCCCCTCCCTTCCCTCTCTAAAAAAATAAATAATTAAATCTTTTAAAACATTTAATTAAAAAAGAGACAGAAAACAGTATATGAAAGTATGAATCAAAGACACTGAAATAGAGAACAGGCAGACAGTGACCTGAGGGGCTTAATTTTTTTTTAATTTAAAAAAATTAAAAAAGAAGGTATGAATCATACAAGATAAGTCATATTTTTAGTGTCTATATATCTTTTTATTTTAATTGTTGATCAAGTACAGTTTTATCCCTTTTACTCCAATCCCAGCCCTCCCCACTTCCCTCCCATTTCCATCCCTGCTGTTTTTTCTCCATGTGTCCTTTATACATGTTTCCATAAGCCCTTCTCTTTTTCTTCTGAAATCCCCTCCCGTCACCCCTCTCGTCTCTGTCAGCATGTTCTCTGTTTCAGTGTCTTTCATTATATTTTGCATGTTTGTTTGTTTTCTTGTTTAGGTTTCTGTTAAAGGAGGGATCATGTAGTATTCATATTTCACTTCCTGGTTTATTTCACTTAGCATAATGCTTTCCAGTTCCATCCATGCTGTCACAAAGGGTAAAAGCTCCTTCTTTCTTTCTGCTGCATAGAATTCCATTGTGTAAATGTACCATAGTTTTTTGATCCATTTATTTACTGAAGGGCAACTACACTGCTTCCAACACTTGGCTATTGTAAATTGTGCTGCTATGAACATTGGGGTGCATAGATCTTTTTGACTGGTGTTTCTGGGTTCTTAGGATATAATCCCAGCAGTGGAATTGCTGGGTCAAAAGGCAGATCCATTTTTACTTTTCTGAGAAAATTCCATACTGTTTTCCATAGCGGTTGAACAACTCTGCAATCCCACCAACAGTGCACTAGACTTCCCTTTTTTCCAAAACTTCTGCAACACTTGTTGTTTCTTGCTTTGTTTATGATGGCCATTCTCACTACTGTGAGGTGGTATCTCATTGTGGTTTTAATTTGCATCTCTCATAGATAGCAATACTGAACATTTTTCCTCTGTATGTCCCCCTTGGAGAAGTGTCTGTTCAAGTCCTTTTCCCATTTTTTAATTGGGTTGATTGTCTTCTTAGAGTGGAGTCATGTGAGTTCTTTATATATTTTGGAGAATAAACCCTTGTTTGAGGTATAATCGGCAAATATGTTTTTGCATAGAATTGGTTCTTTTTTCACTTTAATAGTGTTTTCTTCAGCTGTGCAGAAACTTTTTATTTTGATGAGATCTCATTTGTTTATTCTTTCCTTTATTTCCCTTGCTCTAGGGGACATACCAGTGAAAATATTGCTGCATGAAATATCTGAGATATTCATGCCTATGTTCTCCTCTAGGACTTTAATGTGGTCATGGTTTATTTAAATCTTTTATCCAGCTGGAATTTATTTTTGTGTTTGGTGTAAACTGGTGCTCGAGTTTCCTTTTCTTGCATGTACCTGTCCAGTTCCCCCAAGACCATTTTTTGAAGAGGCTATTTTTACTCCATTTTATGTTGCTTCCCCCTTTGTCTAATATTGATCGACTGTAGAGACTTGGGTTTATTTCTGGGCTCTCTGTTCTGTTCCATTGGTCCATGTGCCTGTTTTTATGCTAGTACCAGGCTGTTTTTACTATAGTGGCCTTGTAATGCAGTTCGGTATTAGGTATTGTGATCCCTCCTACTTTGCTCTTCTTTCTCAAAATTGCAGGAGCTATTAGGGGTCATTTCTGGTTCCATATAAATTTTTAAAGTGTTTGTTCTATGTCTGTGAAATATGTCATTGGTACTTTAATAGGCATTGTATTGAATGTGTAAATTGCTTTGGACAGTATGGACATTTTTATGATGTTATTTCTTCCAATCCATGAACACAGTATATGTTTTCATTTATTTGTGTCTTCCTTGATTTCTCTCTTCAGTTTTGTGTAGTTTTCTGAATACAAGGCTTTTATATCCTTGGTTAGGCTTCTTC
Source organism: Phyllostomus hastatus (assembly GCF_019186645.2). Classification (NCBI taxonomy): domain Eukaryota; kingdom Metazoa; phylum Chordata; class Mammalia; order Chiroptera; family Phyllostomidae; genus Phyllostomus; species Phyllostomus hastatus. Next base: position 128,704 of record NW_025333726.1, on the reverse strand, counting down.
CTAGGTACTTTATTTTTGTTGTTGCTATATCAAATGGGATTTTTTATTCATTTCTGTTTCTGCTGTTTCATTGTTGCTATATGAAAATGCTTTTGATTCATGAATATTGACTATGTATACCAATGTTTTGCCAAATCCATTTATTAGGTTGAGCAGTTTTTTTTGTGGGGTCTATAGGATTTTCTATGTCAACTCTCATGTCACCTGCAAACTGTGCCAGTTTTGTTTTCTCCTTTCCAATTCATGCCTTTCATTTGTTTTTCTCTTCTGTTTTCTGTGGGTAAAACTTTCAATACTATGTTGAATAGAAGTGGTGAAAATGGGCAACCTTGTCTTTTTCCTGATCTTAGTGGAAAAGCTTTTAGTTTTTTCACATTGAGTATCATGTTGATCGTAGGTCTCTCATATATGGCCTTGATTATGTTGAGGAATACTCCATCTCTTCTCACTTTTCTGACTGTTTTTAACATAAATAAGTGCTATACATTATCAAAAGCTTTTTCTGCATCTATTGATATGATTGTGTGATTTTTGTCTTTGCTTTTGTTTATGTGATGTATTACATTTATTCATTTGTGAATATTGTACCATCTTTGCATCCCTGGGATGAATCCCACTTGGTCATGTTGTATGATCTGTTTAATGTATTGTTTTGGATGCAGTTTGCCAATATTTTGTTGAGGACTTTAGCATCTATGTTAATCAGCGATATTGGCCTGAAGTTTTCTTTCTTTGTTGTGTCTTTATCTGAATTTTGGATTGGGATTATGCTGACTTCATGAAACAAGTTTGGGAGTCTTCCATCGTTTTGGAGTTTTGGAATAGTCTGTGAAGGATAGAGGTTAGCTCTTCCTTAAAGGCTTTGTAGAATTCTGCTGTGAAACCATGTGGTCCAGGAATTTTGTGTGTCAGGAGTTTTTTTGATTACTGCTTCAATTCCATCTGCTGTTGTTGGTCTGCTTAGGCTTTCTCCTCCTTCTTCATTCAGTTGTGGAAGATTATATGTTTCTAGAAATTTGTCCATTTCACTTCGGTTTTCAAATTTCTTGGCATACAGTTCTTCATAGTAATTTCTTACAATCCTTTGTATTTCTGTGGTGTCAGTGGTAATCTCTCCGTTTTCATTTCTCATTGTGTTTATTTGAGCCCTCTCTCTTTTTTTCTCGATGAGCCTGCTTGAAGGCTTGTTGATTTTGTTTATCTTCTCAAAGAGCCAGTTGCGGGATTCATTGATCCTTGGAATTGTGCTTTTAGTCTCTATGTCGTTTATTTCTGCTCTGATCTTGGTTATTTCCTTACATCTACTTGCATTGGGCTGTCTTTGTTGTTGTTCCTTGAGTTCTTGTAGGCATAGGTGTAAGTTGTTTGTTTGAAATGTTGCTATCATTTTTAAGTAGGCCTGTATTGGTATGAACTTCCCTCTCAGGACTGCCTTCACTGTGTCCCATAAGTTTTGGGTTGTTCTGAGTTCATTTTCATTTGTTTCCAGAAACTTTTTGATTTCTTCCCTCATCCCATTGTTGACCCATTCATGATTTAATAGCATGCCATTCAACCTCCATGAGTTTGAGTGTTTTGGGTTTTTTTTCCTTGGGGGTTGGTTTCTAGTTTCAGTCCCTTGTGGTCAGAGAAAATGCTTGATATGATTTCAATTTTCTTGCATTTGTTGAGGCTTGTTTTATGTCCTACCATGTGGTCTATCTTTGAAAATGTTCCCTGTGTAGTTGAAAAGAATGTGTATTTAGCTTCTTCGGGATGAAGGGCTCTATATATGTCAGTCACGTCCATTTCATCTAGGGCATTGTTCAATGCCACAATATCTTTGTTGATATTTTGTTTGGAAGATCTGTCCATTTTTGACAATGGGGTGAATAAATCTTCTACTGTAATTGTGTTGCTGTCAATATCTTTCTTGAAGTCCTCCAAGATTTTCTTTAGGTATTTGGGTTCTCCTATGTTGGGTGCATATATATTTACAATGGTTATGTCTTCTTGATGGATTCTTCCCTTGAGTATTATGAAGTGACCTTCTGAGTCTCTCTTTATGGCCCTTTTCTTGAAGTCCATTTTGACCAATATGAGTATTGTGACCTCGGCTCTTTTTTTCCTGTCCATTTGCATGGAAAGTTTGTTTCTAGCCTTTTACTTTCAGTCTATGTATGTCTTTTGTCCTCACGTGCATCTCTTGTAGGCAGCATATGTGTGGGTCATCCTTCTGATCCATTCAGCTGCTCTATGTCTTCTTTTGGAGTGTATAATCCATTTATGTTTAAGGCATTTAATTATTGATAGGTACAGATTCATTGCCATTCTCATACCTGTGTTCCTCTCTCTCTCTCTCTCTCTCTCTCTCTCTCTCTCTCTCTCTGTCTTTTCCTTCCCCTCCTTAAAGCAATCCCTTTAGCCTGTCTTGCAGGGTTGTTTGGGTGGTGGTGTATTCTTTTAGAATTCTTTTGTCTGGGAAGCTCTTTATTTGGCCTTGATCTTGCTTGAGAGCCTTACTGGGTAGAGTAGCCTCAGTTGCAGGCCTCTGCTTCTCATTACTTGAAATGTTTCTTGCCATTCTCTTCTGGCTTATAGTGTTTCCATTGAGAAGTCAGCTGCAATCCTTATTGAGGCTCCCTTGTATGCTACTTCCTGTTTCTCACTTGCTGCCAGAGATTGTCTCTTTGTCTTGGGATTTTGCCATTTTAATTATGATGTGTCTTGAAGTGGGCCTTTTTGGGTTCCTCTTGCTTGGGACTCTCTGTGTATCCTGGATTTGTGTGACCTTTTCTCTCATCAAATTAGGGAAGTTTTCCATCACTACTTTTTCAAACAGGCTTTCTATCCCTTGCTCTTCTTCTTCTCCTTCTGGTATCCCTATTATATGGATATTATTATGTTTCATATTGTCCTGCATGCACCTTAATCCCTCATCATTCTTTCTGAGCCTCTTTACCTTTTCTTGCTCCTTCTGGGTGTTTTTTTCTACTTCGTCCTCCAATTCGCTGATCCAATATTCTGCTTCATCGATCCTCCTTTTGATTCATTCTACTGTCTTCTTCAGTTCAGAAATTGTATTCTTCATTTCCCCTTGGCCCTTGTTGATAGTTTCTATTTACTTTTTATGTTGATGTAGTTTGCAGTGAGTTCATTGTTGTTTCCCTGTAGTTTCTGGTAATTCACTGTAGCTTACTGAGCTTCCTCATAACCATTGCTTTGAACTCCATATCTGATAGTTGAGTTGCCTCTATTTCATTTGGCATTCTTTCTGAGGCTTCCTCCTTTCCTTTCATTTGGGGATTGCTTCTTTGTCTTCCCATTGTTTGTGAGACTCTTCTTATTAGCCTCAGCTTCTTAAACTGATCTGTTCTGGCTCCCTGGGTTTATGGTGTGAACTTCTGTGATAGAATACCTGTGAGATTCAGTGGTGCACTCTCCTTGACCTGCCGAGGTCATTGCTCTTTGGCTGTGTTTTAAGTTGGCTCTGTGTTTCTTCTTGGGTTTTGATTGTTGTTGGGTCTTTCTTTGGTGGGTTCTCCCCACCAGCTGGTTAACTGAGGGTCACTCTATCCACCACCACTTGTATTTTGTTGTGCTGGTGTGGGCAGGTTGTTTTGAAGCTGGATCTTCCATGTGTACAAGGTTTTGAGGATTCTCTCTTGCTCTTGTTCAGTTTTTTGTTCTGGGTAATTTCTCTGCTATTTTGTTGTATTTCCAGATAGGTCCTGGATTGAGCGTAGTGTGGCTTGCACTCCCTCCTTCACGTTCTTCTGTTGTCATCTGTTGGTAGTTCCTTTGTTGTTGGATTTCTTCTTTCAGCAGGTATCCTGGTCTTCACTAATTCCACCTACTCTTTTTTGTGATCAGTTTGAGGGGGAAGGCAAAATGTTTTAAGACAGCAAGGGTGTATTCTATGATATCTACAGTAGCAGCCAGTAGAGAAGAGATAGGAGATCCTTTGGCTCTGTGTATTGTTAACCGTGATATTCCACCCAAATAGCCACTTTTTAGAAAGGATGGAAATAAGGTAAGACTCTCATTGTGGAGGGAAGGATTTTGAGTTGGATCTAGAAAGCAGTGAGGTGGTGGGAGGTCAGATTCTGAGGTAAGGTGAGAGTAAAGGATAGAAAAAGGGTGTAGTGTGTGAGAGAATAGAGTTAACCACTAGAGTAATAGATTTCAGGAAACCGTGAAGTGAGCTAAGATCTGGGAGTGGTGTTGTGTAGTATTTACAATTGTATGGCACAGCTATTATTTACAAGAATATTAGAGCAACAATCATATGACAGAATCTATGTGATCTGGATAACAAGAATAGGGAGTATAGGACCTTGAGTGGTGTGCTAGTGGAACACAAGTGAAGTGGAAGATGGTAAATTAGCAATACACTGTGAAAGAAAGAACAGGGGAAACCTGTCAAATGATACAATTTAACCAGCCAAGCAAGGAAGACTAAGCAGAAAGAAGAGGAATACAAACATTCTAATAACATAAAAGATGTAAGAATAATGAAAAAAGCTAATACGAATATGCAATAACTGGCAGGTTCTCTGTAATAGCAAAGTGAAATTTGTCTCACTGTCTCAGCTGTTGGGGTGACCCTGCTTTTGGTCCAATGCTGGTGTTTTCACAGTTTCCGTTTTGTTTTTTGTTTTTTTTTGTCTCACTTGGTATTATTTTTTTAAAAAAGAAGAAGAAGAAGGAAGGAAGAAGAGATAAAATGGAAAGAAAGGAATAAGGAACAAAACAAGAAAGAAGGAAAGAGAGGAAAAAGGGAATTGAGAGATAAAAAAATAATAAAAATTTAAAAAGTAAGGAATTACTAAACAAACAAACAAACAAACAAACAAACAAACGAACAAACGAACAAACACCTCTTCCTGGTTTCAAACAGGCCAAACTAGTTTTCCTGGTCTTGCTGACTGCAGCAGGCTGAGGGTCTACCTGTTTCACATTTCTCCCTTCCTGATCAGCACTCAGTCAGCCTCAGGTGCACTCTCCCCGGAGCTAGCCTGGCACCTCTCCCCGGGGCTTTGGATGTGGGATCCAGACCTTTCTCAGAGTGCACCCTCCCTGGGGTTATGGGTGAGGGCTCAAGGCCTTCCACAGAGTGCACTCTGCCCAGATTGTGGGCTTGGGCACTCGGCCAGGCTGCAGCTGGTCTCTCAGTTTCAGGTGCACACGCTTCCTAGGGCTATGGGAGTACATGCAGGGCTTTCTGCGCCACCTCAGTAGTGCTGCCAGGCCGGGTGGGGAGTTGGCTTGAGCAACTGCTGCAGGAGAATTTTCCAAACAGTGTCTCTCCTGTCACTTTTTCTTTTTGAGAAATCCCTCCCACTCAAGCCTGCCGCTCCGCTCCATACAGTGGCCTGGCCTCTTGCACAGCCCAATTCTCCAGCCAGACTGGGGACTACGGGCGTGTCAGGGCCCATCATGGCTCACTCTCTACACTTCCCAGCCGGTGTCTACAAACTCCGTGGGTACTCACAGCCCCTGTGTGTTTGCCACTCAGTCCTTATTCCCCTCTCTGCGACTTCAAGCAACCAGGTCTCTCCTGGTGCGGCTCAAACCTTGTTCGGCCAGGGAGGGAGCTGTTGACGCAGCTCTCTCCCAAGAACCCGGTGGCAGACACGGTGGGTGCCTGGCCTGGGGCTGCAGCTGCCCTGTTCCCTGCGCTGGTCCCTGGGACCTTATTGTCCTGAAGCACCCTCCTTACTGTCTGGTTTTTCAATGCCCACTACAGTTTTTGGTTTCCCATTTTCATATATGCTGGGGTACTGTTGGCTGTTTGCTCTGTTCCTCTGTAGATTGGCTAGGTTTTTCTCCCTTGGGCAGGGGAAAGTGGAATCCGCTCCCTCCTACCTCCCTGCCATCTTCCTCCTCTGTGCATTGGTTGCACATATTGTGGGCTTTGTCGCCTCCTCCTCTTTCTCACTGGTGCCTAACAGCTGGAAGGGTAAATCACACAAGGGCTGGAGAGGCAGTGGCGGGGACAAGGGCAGCAGCTGCTGCAGCTGCCTCTGGCTGAAGCGCAGTGCCTCCTGCTTCGCCCACTAGCCTGGATCTCTGCCTCACCTGAGAAGCCATATTATTCTATGTCAAACTTAAGAACTTCTGTTTATCCAAGGACAAAGTTTAGTAAAATTCAATGCATTCATAGAATCACTGCAAAGGCTGAAAAATATTTACATTCAGATGTATAAATAATATCTTAATATGATGAGAAATGGACCATCTAATTTGAAAATGGACAATACACTTAAAAAATATATTGTATAAAAGTGGGGGGTTAAACTTGCAAAAAAATATGTGGGAAATTACCTAATTAAAAGTGAGAATAATTCATTCACAGAAACAGTAGGAAATAGATTTAAAAGATCCAGAAAATGTGGTTAGATGTGTGGGAGGAGTTTTATAACAATCTATTGGTGACTTTTATTTTCTCATTAAAATAAGAAATAAGGTTATTGACTTGGCATAAAGATAACGGGAGGAAGTGCTGGTGGACTATGAATAAAGAAAATAAACTTAAAAATTCACTTACATGAGTGCAAGAAAATTAGAGCAGAAACAAATGACATGGAGGATGGGAAACAATGGAGAATTTAACAGAAAGAGTTGGTACTTTGAAAAGATAAACAAAATTGACAAACCTTTAGTTGCACTAACTAAAAAAAAATGGAGGTCTTAAACAGAATCATAAATGGAAGAGGAGATATTACAGCAGATACAACCAAATAAAAAAAGGATCATAAGAGACTACTATGAGTAATTATGTGCCAACAAATTAAATAAGATAAAAATATGAATAATCCATAAATATACAACCTACCAAAACTGAATCAATACTAAATAGTAACTCAGAACAGAAGAAATAAATAAATAAATAATAACAAATAAGGAGATTGAAACAATAATTAAAACCACCCCAGAATGAAAGCTCAGAACTAGATGTTTCACAGGAATTTGTATTAAATGTTTAAAGAATTACTGCCAACTCTTCTCAAATTCTTTCTAAAAATTGAAGAAGAGGAAATGCTTCCCAATTCCTTTTACAAGGCCAGCATTATTCTAACATCAAAGCCAGATGGTAACACATGAAAAAGAAACAGGCCAACATCCCTATGCAAACAGATTAAATAATTCTCAGCAAAATACCAGCAAATTGAATTCAATAGCACATTAAAAAAAATAATACACCATGAGCAACTGAACTTTTTCACTGAGATGCAAAGATGAATCAACATTTGCAAATACAGTAATGTGATACATTACATTAATAGAATGAAGGATATAATCATATGATTATGTCAATAGATGCAGAAAAATCATGTGGTAAAATTCAATATTTCTTTCTTGATAAACACTCTCAACAAACTTGGTATAGAAGGAATGTACCTCAACATAATAAAGGCTACACATGACAACATTATCATCAGTGATGAAAGTTTGAAAGCTTTCCCTCTGTGATCAGGATCAATACAAGTGTGTAACCACTCTATTCAACACAATAGTGGAAGTTCTAACCAAAATTCTTAGGGAAAAAATTAATAACAGGAATCTAAATAAGACGAAATGATAAAATATTGTCTCTGTTTCAGATTACATAGCTTATATAGAGAGCGAAACTTGAAGTTCTGTTCAAAATGGTGGTGTAAGTAGATGCTATGCTCACCTGTTCCCATGACCACATCAAAATAACAACTAAATTATAAAACAAACAACCTGAACACTATCTGAAGTCTAGAGGAACAAAAGTACAACTAATGACTTAAAGAAGAAGTCACTTTAAGACTTGTAGGAGGGGCAGAGATGCAAGACAGGCTAGCCCAACAACTATGTGTGGCAGCTGAGAATGGGGAGGGACATTTCAGCTATGGAGGCTCCCTGTGAGAAGCAAGTTATCCCAGTCCAACACCAGCATCCCCACCTTAGAGCAGTAATATCAGGAAAAGGACAGCCCACAGCATCTGGCTGTGAAAAATCAGTGGAGATTGTCTGTGTCTGGGTGAGGTGGAAGGCTGCTGGTTTACTTACGAGGCCCATATACAAATTCACTCTCTGCAGGCACTCACACTCAGCTCCAGCAAAGGGACTGTGGCTAGGGAGGAATGCAGAGAAAAACGGAATTGTGTGGCTTTAGGGCTAAAGCTGGAGGGGCAGTCACATCATCCCTTTCTTGAACGTTCTTACAACATACCTAGCAAGGGGGTGCCTTCTTTCCTGTGCTGAACACTCCACACTCCTGTAGAGCCAAATTGGAATGTAGTTAAGCTGATGAGATTGACGCCGCTCAACTCCCCCATTGTCAGAGGCTCTTAGCAGCAGCAGCCAGCCTTTGTGGCATGGTGCTGTGTTTCTTTAAAACTCTGAAAGACTGCCCAAGCCAGGTAGCTCAGATGGTTGGAGCATCATCCCAGGCACCACAGTTGGGTTTGAATTCTGGTCAGATGACATACCTAGGTTGTAATTTCAATTCCTGGTAGCGGCAAGTATGAGAGGCAACAGATTGGTGTTTCTCTCCACATTGTTCTCTCTCTCTCTCTCTCTCTCTCTCTCTCTCTCTCTCTCTCTCTCTCTCTCTCTCTCTCTCTCTCTCTCCCTCTCTCTTTCTTTCCCCCTCATCTTCCTTCCCTCCCTTCCTCTCTTTCTAAAATCAATAAATGTAGCCTAAGGTGAGGACTAAAAATAATAATAATAAATAAAAACTCTGAAAGATCGACAGGCTATAGTGGGTGGTGTTTGGCCTCTGTGTGCCCCGTGCCTTTTGCTGAGTAGCACCAGACTCAACACTTGCGCCAAATCTAAATCTGCATTAGCTAGGTGAACAATACTTTCTCCACCTTGGTGAATTTCTGACACCCCACCTCAGTCAAGGAAAAAATGGCCTTAAATGACACATTTGACCAGATGTATTTAACTAAATATTTTACAGCACTTTCCCCCAAAGCAGCAGAACATACACTCTTTACAAGTGTACGTGGAACATTTTCCAGATGACCACATGTTAGGTCACAAAACATGTATCAATGAATTTACGAATATTGAAATCATACCAAGCATATTTCCAACAACAATGATATAAAACTAGAAATAAATTACAGGAACAAAACTAAAAAACACACAAACAAATGGAAACTAAATAACATACTATTAAATGACAGGTGACAAACACAAGGGCCAAATCCAGCCCTCCACCTTGTTTTATCTGGCCGGCACCTTGTTTCTACCCGGTGGCAGAGCAGAGCTCCTTGCCCCTAGTTAAGGAGTCGTTACATTTATACAGTCCTAAAATAACATTCAGCCCTTTGAAAGCAACTACAGGGCTGATGTGGCTCCTGGTGAAAATGAGTTTGACACCCCTGTTTAAACAATGAAGATCAAGAAATAAATCAAAAGATACCTCAAGACAAATGAAAACGACAATATAACAACCCCAAATCAATGGGACATAACAAAAGAAGGTAATTCATAGCAATACAATACTACCTCAAAATCAAGAAAATCTCAAATAAACAATTTAACCTTACAACTAAAGGAACTAGTCCCCACCCCCCCCAAAAAAAAACAGAGCCCAAAATGAATAAAAGAAGAAATAATAACTATCAGAGCAAAAGTAAACATAAGGTTTCTTAAATACATACACACACACACACACACACACACACATACATACATACATACATATATAAAAACAATGCAAAAGATAAATGAAACCAAAAGCTGGTTCTCTGCAAAGATAAATAATATTGATGAATCTTTCACCACACCCATCAAGGATAAAAAAGACAGGACTCAACGAAATTAAATCAGAAATGAAAGAGAAGTGACACCTGCTACCACAGAACAACAAAGAATTATTAAAAATACCATGAAAATTATATGCCAACAAATTGGGTAATCTGAATGAAATGGAAAATTTTATAGAAATATACAGTATTCCAAGACTGAATTAAAAAGAAACAGAATATTTGAATACACCAATTACAACTAACAAAATTCAATTAGTAATCGGAAATGCTCAGCAAACAAAAGTCCTGGATCGTTTTGGAGCTGAAGCTTAACAAAACATTCAAGGCAGAACTAACACCTATCCTTCTGAAAGTATTACAAATAATTCAAGAGGAGAAAGGCTTCCAAGTTCATTTTACAAAGCCAGATTTACCTTGATTCTAAATCCAGACAAAGATATTAAAAAATAGGAAGATTGTAGGCCAATGTCCATGATGAACATAAATACAAAAATTGTCAAGAAAACATTAGCAGGCCAAAATCAGCAATACATTAAATGATCATAAAACATGCTCAAATGAGATGTATTTGTGAGATGCAAAGTTGGTTCAATATCTGCAAATCAATTAATGTTTATATACCACATGAAGAAAATCAAGGATAAAAACCATATGATTCTTATCAATAGATGTGGTAAAGCATGTGACAAAATCCTGCATGCAATTATTAAAAAAGAAAACAACTGTCAGCAAAGTGGAAATAGAGGGGGCATACCTCAATATAATAAATTCCATGTATAACAAACCCATTTCTAATATCATAATCAATGGAGAAAAGGCTAAAAGTATTTAAATTTGGATCAGGAACATGAGAAAGTGTTTGCCTTTGCCACTTTTATTCTGAATAGTTTTGGAAGTTTTAACCACAGCAATAACGAAAAGAAGGAAAGTTCATCCAAATTTGAACTGAAGTAAGTATAATTTCCATTATTAGGAGATTATTATAGAGACCCCCTAAAAATCCCAACAAAACACTATTAGAACTGAAAAATGAATTCAATAAAGTAGCAAAATACAAAACAAATATTCAGAAATCAGTCACATTTTATACACTAGTAATGAACTATCAGAAATAAAAATTAAGGAAACAATCTTTTCTACAATTGCATAAAAAATATCTAGGAATGAATTTAATAAAGAGGTAACAAACCTGTAGTCAGAAAATGATAGGACATTGACTGAAGATAAAAATAAATAGAATATACTGTGCCTTTAGATAGGAAGAATTAACACAGCAAAAATGTCCATACTACCCAAAGCAATCTATAGATTTAATGCAATTTTTTCTGAAAATATCAATAACATTTTCACAGAATTAGAACAAATAAATCTAAAATTTATATGGATCCCAAATTGTCAAATAATGTTGAGAAAGAACAAAGTTGGAGGTATCACACTACCTAATATAGAACTATATTACAAGTCTATAGTCATCAAAACAGCATGGTACTGACATAAAAAGAGACACACACATCAATGGAACAGAATAAAATTAAACTCATGCCAATATAGTCAATTAGCCTATGACAAAATAGAACGAGAACATACAACAATATGGCAAGAACATACAACGGGTAAAGACAGTCTAGTCAATAAACGATGCTGGGAGAAGTGGACAGATACATGCAAAAAGACAAAACTAGACCATCTTCTTTCACCATGTACAATAATAAACTCAAATGGACAATAGTGTGGTGATTGCTGCAGGGAAGAAGGTCTAAAGGGACTAAACGGTAATGGAAAAAATACAATGAAGATTAAACTTCAAAAAAATGGATTAAAGACTTAAATGTAAGTCTCCAAACCATAATATTTCTGGAGTAAACCCTCGGACATTGGTCTTAGTAGCATTTTTTAATATATCTCTACAAACAAGGGAAACAAGGAAAAAATAAACTAATGGAACTGTATCAAATAATTTTTTTTTTTTGCAGGAAAGGGGCTTTTTGATTGGAGCATTTAAACCACTTACATTTAAGTTTATTATTGATAGATATTTATTCACTCTTCCACATTTGGACCTGTGGCCCTCTCTTTCTCACTCTTTTCCTTCCTCTTCTTATAGTATTCTCTTTAGCATATCTTGTAGTGCAGGTTTGTTGCAGGTGTATTCTTTCAGACTTCTCATGCCCAGGAAATCACTTATTTCACCTGCTATTTTAATTGAGAACCTTTCTGGGTAGTGTTGTGGTTGCAGGCCTTTGCTTTTCATTACTTGGAATATTTCTTGCCATTCTCTCCCGGACTGGATTATTTTTTCTTGAAAAATTAGCTGCTAGCCTTATCAGAGCTCCCCTGTATGCTACCTCTTGTTTCTTCCTCACTAATTTTAGGATTCTCTCTTTGTCTTTAAAACTTGGCACGTTAATTATGATGTGTCCTGGAGTATGTCTCTTTGGGTTCATCTTGTTTGTGACCTTTTGTGCTTCCTGGACTTGCATGATTTTTTCCCCTTTCCAAGTTCTGAAGTTTTGTAATTGTTTTTCAAACAAGTTTTCTATCCCTTTTTCCTTTTCTTCTCCTTCTGTTATTCCTATGATTTGAATATTGTTGCATTTCATCTTATTTTGGCATTCTCTAAAGCTATCTTCATTTTTTATTTTTTTTTTTAATTTTCGGGTGAAGCTGCTCTACCTGGGTGTTTTTGTTTTTTCCACCTTCTTTTCCAGCTCAATAATCTGGTCCTCTGATTCATCCAGCCTGCTTGTAATTCCTTATAGTGTGTTTTTTTAGTTCCTAAATTGTATTTTTAATTTGTTCTTGTATTTTGCTTATAGTGACTATTTCCTTTTTATACTGTTGTAGTTCTGAGTTCCTTGCAGTTATCTGTGAGTTCCTTGAGCATCCTTATAACCATTCTTTTGAATACTATATCTAATAGTTTGCTTACCTCCATTTCTCTTAGTTCTTTTAGTGGGGAGTCTTTCATTATTTTGGTTACAGGTTTTTTCTCTCCTCATTGTAGATGATTTTTTTCATTTATTTATGTGCTTCCTGATGTTTTGCTTTGTTAGCTGTCTTTGTAAGGTGAGTTTCTATTGTAGGAGTTCTATGGGATTCAGTGATAAGGTCTCTTTGATGTCGTTGTTTGGATGCTCCAGGGTTGCCATTTCTTCTGTTTGTGTGGGTTCTTGTTGTACTTGGGTTTTTTACCTGTTGTACTTGGGAACCACCTGTTGGTGGTTCTTTTGTGGGTGGGTTCTCTCCTCTAGTATGTTTACTGGTTTTCACAATTTCTATCTTATCTTGCATGTGATCAATAGCAGAGTGAAGGCAAAATGGATTAAGAAAGCAGAAGAGTATTCTATGGCATTTAAAGTATGAACAAGTGGAACAGATAGGAGATCCTTTGCAGAAGTACAGCATTAACCATGATATTTCACCCAAGTAGGCATTTTTATAAAAGGTTTAAAAGAGATAAGACTCTTATTGGAAGAGGGCAGGCATGTGAGCTGAATCCAGAAAACAGAGCACTTGTTCGAGTTTAGATGGGGAGATATAGTGAGAGTTAAGGATAGAAAGTAGGTATAGTGTGCGAGAGAATAGAGTTAACAACAATAGTAGGAAAGCTCAGCAATATAGTGAAATCAGCTAAGCCCAGGGAGGGTTGCTGTGTAGTATTTTCAATAATATGGAACAACAATTATTTATGATAGTCTTGCTACAATGATATGACCAGAAATGTGTGATCTGAATAAAAATGATAGAAAGTTAGAAAGTACATGAGGAAGAGTAATGTGTTATTTGAACATAAGTGAAGTGAAAAGGAAAATTAAAATGCAATATGAAAGCAAGAATAAGGGAAACCAATCAAACCAATGAAGAACTGTACTCTAAAACTCATAACACATCGATGAAAGAAAATGAAGACACAAATAAATAAAAAAGACATACCGTGTTCACAGACTGGAAAACAATATTTTGAAATTTCCACAGTACTCAAATCAATCTACAAATTCATTGTAATTTGTATCAAAATACCAATGGCACTTTTTACACAGAACTATAACAAATAATTCTAATGTTTGTATGGAAGCACAGAGGACACCTAATAGTCAATTAATTCTTTTTTTAAAAAAAATATGCTTTTTTATTATGCCACAATGAGTCACTCCTATAATAAAAGAAAACACAGAGGTGGCAGGTAACAACTACATTTTGAACACAAGAATGGACTCTGTATAATCTGAGGAAGGTGAAGTTCTAAAGCAAACTCTCTAGATCTCACCAACCCAAGCCATTACCTAACAACAGTGTGTGTGTATGGGGGAGGAGGGTCTGCCCACAGAGCCCCCCATTTGCCATGGATGAGAATAAGTCTACCAAGACATGATCTGCTTGTGGAGGAAAGCTGACCGATCTCTCAAAGGAGAAGGACTAGGAACCTGTTCCTCAATGGGCTTTTATTGGGTTCAATTTGCACAAGAATACAGGCAAAGCTCATCAATCATTGTCAGACAGTAGGGATCAAACAACAGGTAACATTCAAAGAACTATGAGAGCTTATTCTGAATCAGGGTCAGATATCTAAAAGGCCATACAACTTTGGGGAAACAAACTCATTCTTGCTTGGACCCTTATCATTTAAATTGAGGGTATTAGCAAGGCTGTTTTCACGGGATTTTATGCATTCTTTCTTAGGTCTAATTGCCCTAGGGAACCACCCATTCCTGACCAGGGCTGCACAACCCTCTGGAATTGTTTCAAGCTTAAGTCAGGCAGGGGAAGTAAGGCAGCCAAAAGATTAGGAGACATCTTGAAGGCAGAATAAGGACTCAGGCTATGTCAAAGCTGAGGGGCAAGGGTCCATCACCCCTGTTTTCTATAGCCCCCAAGTCCTTCCCTGAGGGCCCCTTTGTGACCAGGCCTGTCTTAGGTCATCCCTCCCTTGAGGAATCTTACCTGTCTTTGGCTAACCAGTCATCTGCCCTGGGCCAAGCAGGGTGAATTAAAACGGGGCTGAGGCAGTGCCCCTGCCAGGGAGATATGCTTTGTCTTTTTAGTGCCTTATGGTCCCAAGTTCTCTTTTCTCAGCCTTAGCCATGGAGGGTTACAGCTTCTGAAACCAGGCAGTGTGGTTTCCAACACAACAGAACTTGTAACTTTCTATGGCCAAATTGGTACTTAAAGAGATCAGTAACCTGTTCATGGAGGACCTTTGAAAGCCAAGCAAACTTTCTATTTTTCTGGTTACTTTACATTTTATTCAGGCATAAACCCAGACTGAAACAAAACTTGGTATGTAAGCCACCAGGCTGGGGTCTCTTGAAAAGCTGAATGAACTGAATGTCATTTGGTATAGTCCCATAGGGTATTTGAAATAATCAAATAATAAACAGCTTGTACTTCTAGTGGACGAATGCTGCTCAGAACACAGTCCACCCTTTCACCTTCAGAAAGAAATCATCAAATACATTTCCCAAGACTTCAGTGCCACAAAATGGTGACATCTCCTGAGGAATTGATCTGCTTTCTGCTCAGTCAGTCAATATCATATAACTTCTTTTCTGTCTCTACCTTTTTTTATTATTGATCAAGTATAATTGTCTCAATTCCCTCCCATCACTCTCTGCAACCCCAACCAACTCCACCTCTCACCCTTCATCCTACCCCCCTTTGACTTTGTCCATGGGTCCTTTATACACATTTTTTTATGACTCTTCCCTGTTTTTCTCCATTATCTTCTCCCACCTCCCCTCTGGTTACTGTCAGTTTGTTCTTAATTTCAATGTGTCTGGCTATATTTTGCTTGCTTGTTTGTTTGGATGATTAGGTTCCACTTATAGGTGAGAACCTATGATATTTGTCTTTCATCACCTGGCTTATTTCACTTAGCATACTGCTGTACAGATTCATCCATGTTGTCACAAAGGGTAGGAGATCCTTCTTTGTTTTTGCTGTGTAGTATTACATTGTGTAAATGTGTTCTGGCAGCACCTGCACAGCAACATATAAGATGTGGTGAGCAGTGACCCTCAGTCAAACATCTGGAGGGAAAGACTCACCAAAGAATGACCTAACAACTATCAAAACCCAATTACATATCATATAACTTCTGAGTCTCTAATTGCAATGGCTCAGAAATGTTAAATAAAGTTGATGTACTGAACAAGGTTCTGAAGTCATATGTTATGTTCCAACAATGGTCATATAATATGAACTCTGGGAACAATGTATTCCTGATCACCCTTTATCCTGATTTTGAAGATGAAGCCTAAATTTCTCCCAGAGCCCATTTTTTCCCAAAATATACTTTTCATTTTACCAAAGTGATTTTTTTTCAAGTATCCACAAAACCATGGAGGAATCAAGTTAAGAGTAAAACAATCCAAAAGTCACCTGGGCCTTTGTCATTTTCTTGTCTCAGAAAATGTCCAGTAATTGGAATGTTGTTAGTCTCATCTGAATCTGCCCTAAATTTGTGTTCAGAAATGTCAGTCTTGGTCAAGGATATCCCATGAAATGACCAGATGCAATTCCAGGAACCTCTTATATGTCCTTTATTTGATTTCTCTTGCTCAGGGGAATCCAGGACTAGGTCACCAACTGTTATAAAATGACATAACTCAGGAACAGCCATATGGAAGAGATATATAAGGCAAGGTATGGTGCAAGGAGCTCAGACCTTTCATGATCTTCCAGCACACCACTCTTTCCAAATCTCAGTTCACCAATGGAGAAGCTCTCTGTAAAAGCTTCAATTAATTCTTGAGAAAAAAAGAGCAAAGTTGGAAGCTTCACACTTTCTGATTTCAAACAATATTACAAAGATACAATGATCCATATAGTATGATATTGGCACAAACATAGACACACACATTGCTGGAACAAGATAGAGAGCTTAGAAATAAACATATGCTATATGTCAACTAATCTCTAGCAGAGAAAAGAAAAAGATTCTTCAACAAATGGTGTTGGGAAAACTGGATAGATACATGCAAAAATAAAATAAAATTAGATTACTTTATTATACTGTATTAAAAAAAACCCTCAAAATGGGTTAAACACTTAAGTGTGGGACCTGAAACCATAATAATTCTGGAAGAAAACATAGGCAGTGAACTTTTTCACAGCAGTTTCAACAATATTTTTTGGATTATGTCTCTTTGGGAATAGAAACAAAAACATAAACAAAAAAACATAAACAAATGAGATTACATCAAGCTAAAAAGCTTTTGTATAGCAAAGAAAACATTTAACAAAAGGAAAAGCCAACCCTGTGTGGAAGAATATATTTGCAAATGATATATTAAATAAGTGGTTTATATCCAAAATAGTGCATATTTAATATCTAAACTATTGGTTTTACCCAATGGAACTTCCACAACTCAACATAAAAATAGAAACAATATAATTAAAAATGGACAGAGAAATTAAACAGACATTTCTCCAAAGATGGCATACAGATGGCAAACAGACATATGAAAAGATCCTCAATATTACTAACCATTAGGAAAAGGCAAATTAAAACCAAAATGAGATACAACTTCACACTTTTCAGAATGGCTATCAGCAATAAATCAACAAACTATAAGTATTGGTGAAGATGGGGAAATCAGTGTAGCCACTATACAAAAACAGTATAGATATTTTCCAAAAAATAAAAATAGAACTACTGTATGACTCAGGAATTCTACTTACATGTGTTTAACTGAAAAAAAAATAACTATTATGGTTTACAGTACACAATATATGAAAATAATCTACCTATTAATAGAGGACTGAATAAAGAAGCTGTGGTAAATATACATGTGGGAATATTTATCATAAAAATGGAATCATGCCATTTGCAACAAATGGATAAATGTAGAAAGCATCATGCTAAGTAAAAGAAGTCAGACAGAGAAAGGCAAATACTGTATGATTTCACTTATATGTGGGATCTAAAAAATTATAATGAACAAACCAAATAGAAACAAAGTAGTAGATAAAGAGAACAAACTGATGGTTGTCAGAAAGAAGGGGTTGGAGGGTTAGGCAGACAAGGAGGAAGAAATTAATGATAAACTTCCAATTATAAAACAATTTAAGGGAAATAATGTACAGCATAAAGAATAGAGTCAATATCATAATAACTAAGAAAATTAGTTAAAAATTAAAATTAAGGAAATAAAAATTAAGGAAACAATCTTTTCTACAATTGCATAAAAAATATCTAGGAATGAATTTAATAAAGAGGTAACAAACCTGTAGTCAGAAAATGATAGGACATTGACTGAAGATAAAAATAAATAGAATATACTGTGCCTTTAGATAGGAAGAATTAACACAGCAAAAATGTCCATACTACCCAAAGCAATCTATAGATTTAATGCAATTTTTTCTGAAAATATCAATAACATTTTCACAGAATTAGAACAAATAAATCTAAAATTTATATGGATCCCAAATTGTCAAATAATGTTGAGAAAGAACAAAGTTGGAGGTATCACACTACCTAATATAGAACTATATTACAAGTCTATAGTCATCAAAACAGCATGGTACTGACATAAAAAAGAGACACACACATCAATGGAACAGAATAAAATTAAACTCATGCCAATATAGTCAATTAGCCTATGACAAAATAGAACGAGAACATACAACAATATGGCAAGAACATACAACGGGTAAAGACAGTCTAGTCAATAAACGATGCTGGGAGAAGTGGACAGATACATGCAAAAAGACAAAACTAGACCATCTTCTTTCACCATGTACAATAATAAACTCAAATGGACAATAGTGTGGTGATTGCTGCAGGGAAGAAGGTCTAAAGGGACTAAACGGTAATGGAAAAAATACAATGAAGATTAAACTTCAAAAAAATGGATTAAAGACTTAAATGTAAGTCTCCAAACCATAATATTTCTGGAGTAAACCCTCGGACATTGGTCTTAGTAGCATTTTTTAATATATCTCTACAAACAAGGGAAACAAGGAAAAAATAAACTAATGGAACTGTATCAAATATTATTTTTCACAGCAAAGGAAACCATCAACAAAACAAAATGAACACCTACTAAATGGGATAAGATATTCTTGAAGGATATGTGTGATAAAGTGTTAATACACAAAATTTATTAAAAAAACTCCTATAGCTTAATAAACAAACGTAACAAAGTAAAAATCCAATTTAAAATCAAGCAGAGAAACAAAATGGAAATTTTTCCAAAGAGGACATACACATGGCAAAAAGACATATTTAAAAAAATTGCTGAATATCACTAATCTTTAAAAATATGTAAATTAGCCCTGGCTGTCATAGCTCAGTGGATTGAATGCGGGCTGTCAACCAAAACATTGCAGGTTCGATTCCCAGCCAGGGTACATGCCTGGGTTACAGGCCATGGCCCCCAGCAACCACACGGTAATGTCTCTCTCTCTCTCTCTCTCTCTCTCTCTCCCTCTCTCTCTCTCTCTCTTCCCCCCTTTCTTCCCTTTCTAAAAATAAATAAATAAATCTTTTAAAAATATGTAAATTAAAACCACAGTGAGATATCACCTCACTGTGAATGGCTTTTCAGTGTTGCTGAAGATGTGGAGGAAAGGGAACTCTGGTACAATGTTGGTGGGACTGCAAATAAGTGCAGCTATCAAAAACATTATAAAGTTTCCTCTAAATTTTTTTCTTTAATAGAACTACCTGTGACACAGCAATTGCATGTCTGGATATTTACATGAAAAAATTCCAAATCACTAATGTGTGAAAGTATTTAACAACCTTTTTTTTCATCGCAGCATTATTTACATTAGCCAAGATATGGAAGCAACTTATGTGCCCATGAGCAAATAAATGAATAAAAGTTCAGTAAATATACACAATAGAATACTACTCAGCCACAAAATAATAAAATATTGCTATTTTTCTCAACATTAATGGACCTAGAATATATTTTGCTGAGTACAGTAAGTCAGGCAAAAAAACCCATATAATTTCATTTATATGTGGAATATGAGGAACAAAATAAATAAACAAGAATAGACTCACAGATATGTACCACAAAATGATGGTTTCCAAATGGGAGAGGAGTTGCAGGGTGGATGAAGATGCTGACAGTAATAAGCAGACATTGCTAGTTACAAGGGTGTAAAGTACAGCATAGGATCTATATAGACAATAATATAGTAGTAGGTATGTACAGTGACAGGTGGACACTAGACTTATTGGGTGAATCACTTCATAATTTATATGTCTTACCACTATGCTGTATACATGAAACTAATATAAAATAATAATTAATGTGAGTAGTAACTTAAAAATTAAAAAAATAAGAAATCAAACCCTAGAGACTCCACCACAAAAGTGTTAGAAGTAATAAATACATTAGGTTTGGGCATGGGAGACAGAATCGGCATATATAAGTCAGTTGTGCTTTTCATAAATTAAAAACAATCTATCTAAAAAAATAAATAATAAAAACAACCTCATTCACTGTAGGAGAAAATTCATAATGTATTTAGGAATAAATTTATTTATGGAGGTGTGGGATCTATACACTGGAACTTACAGGGCATTACTATATCAAAAGAGGTTGAAAAATAACATGCAAATACTATATATGACAAAAGGTTAATATTTAAAATATATAAGAAATTCATAAAACTCAATAACAAAATTTCAAGTTTAAATTTTAAAAAATTAGCAAAGAATCTGGATAGACAGTACCAGAACCTTTATTCCCTCCACCCTTAATACTTTTAGCTAATCATGATCCACTCTCTGCCTTCCACCAGCAGAAACCACATCCCAGAAATAATGTGTTGCAAAATTATTTGTTTGCTTTATAACATTTTACATTTGTAAATACCTCCCCATAAAACATAGGTTAATTTTGCTTGTTTTTAAAATGTACATAAATGTAATCATATTATATGTATGAAATTTCAACTTGTTTCTTTTGCTCAGTATGAATATGCAAGATTCATCCATCCTATGGTGCATCACTTTAGTTTATTCATTTACTTCTACATGATATTTCACTATTAATTAGGTCAGATAGAGAAAATACAGATAGATTTTGACAGATAATAGGCAATGCTTCATTGTTGACTTTTACAATCAATACTTCTAAAATCATTCTTGTATGAATATTTGGGTGCTCATATGCATAGTTTTCTATTTGTTATATCCAAATTTGGAATTTCTGAGTCATAACATAAACTTATTCTTAAAATCACTAAATAATGGAATTCTGTTTCCCAATTATGTTGTGCATTCCCACCAGTGCTGTGTGAGTTTTCTTAGTAACAAAAAATTAATTTTTACAAATTTGGTATATATCATTATCAATTTACTTTGTTTCCCCTGAAGCAGATATATGTTGAAATTAAGTTCACGCTTCTCTGCTAAATGATCATGACTTCATATTAATTGAAGTCACATGACTGACACATAAGGATTATGTAATTGCTAACCACCTAGGTGTAGGAATGACTCCCAGCAATATTCTACTGTCCTATATCACTCTATGGCATTTGATAAAATTCAACATTTTTCATAATAAAAATTCTGAATAAACTTTTAGAAATAGGAGATTTTCTCAGTCTGAGAAAACATGGTAAATAATTGGATTCTAAAAATGCATTATTAGAGTTGATACCTGAAGGAAAGAAACAAAAGAAAAAGTAAATTAAAGTTTATAAAAATTGAAACCTATTAATCAAAAGACACTATCACGAAAATAAAAAGAAATCAACAAATGAGAGGAAATATTTGTACATTATATATCAGGGGTTCAGTATTCAAATTACATAAGGAACACTTACAAGTCAATATCTAAAACACAAACAACACAATTAAAAATGGGGAAAGGGTCTGATTAGATGTTTATCCAAAGAAGACATATAAATGGCTCATAGCCACATTAAAAGATGTTCAATATCATTAGGTAAATGCAAAAAAAAAAAAAAATCACAGCTAAAAGGTGAAAAAATCCAAATATCCAAAAATATTATAATATAAACTAAATGTAGTATAGTCATACAATAAAATACTATTTGGCCATAAAAATGAAATGTGAAAACATTTCACAAAAGGGAAGAACCTCAAAAACATTACATTAATTAACATAAAGCAGATACAAAGCAGCACCTATTGTGTAAATCCATTCACATTGAATGTTAGCATATGTAAATCCAAAAGGAATTACATTGAGAAATTCAGATCTCTGAAACAAGAAAACTCATAAAAATAATTATACAGTTGAACACACTTCAAAATAAAATAACATACTTACAAGGAATATAAAAAATAATTGTCTAAACAATTCAAAATAAAAAACATGTTATATTCTTCCATGTAGTGAGATAAAAAAATAAAATGAAAGTTAACATATAACAAAAGATAAGCAACATTCTAATTCTTTTCTGGTAATATGACAATACATTAGAAAAGTCCAATAAAGCAACTGAAAAATTATTACAGAACATATGATATAGCCTTGGCCAGGGTGGCTCAGTTGGTTGAAGCATCACTAGGTATACAAAATACCACAGGTTCGATTCCCAATCAGGACACATAACTGGGTTACAGGTTTGGTTCCCAGTCAGGATACCTGCAAGAGGCAGCCAATAGATATTTATCCCTCACATCAGTATTTCTCTCCCTCTCTATTCTTCTCTTCCCCTTGCTCTAATAAAAAAAATATCAGCCCTGTCTGGCATAGCTCAGGGGATTGAGCGTGGGCTGCAAACCAAAGTGTCGCAGGTTCGATTCCCAGTCAGGGCACATGCCTGGGTTGCAGGCCACAGCCCCCAGCAAGCGCACATTGATGTTTGTCTCTCTCTTTCTCTCTCTCTCTCTCTCCCCCTCTCCCTCTCTCTCTCTCTCTCTCCCCCTCCCTTCCCTCTCTAAAAATAATTAAGTAAAATCTTTAAAAATATATCATAATAATGGTAATAATATATCTGCAACTGAAAATAAAAAGTAATTAAAAATACCTGTGATAAATGATTATAAAGCTAGGGATGTAAGAATGGCAATATTTTATGTAATTTAAAAATTATATCTTTTTAGCCCTGGCTGGCGTAGCTCAGTGGATTGAGCGCGGGCTGGGAACCAAAGTGTCCCAGGTTCGATTCCCAGCCAGGGTACATGCCTGGGTTGCAGGCCATAACCCCCAGCAACCACACATTGATGTTTCTCTCTCTCTCTCTCTCTCTCTCTCTCCCCCTCCCTCCCTTCCCTCTCTCTAAAAATAAATAAATAAATAAAATCTTAAAATAAATTATATCTTTTTATTAAATTATTGGAGTGACATTGATTAATAAGATCTATATGTTTTGAGTGTACATTTCTATGATACATAACCTGTATATTGCATTGTGTGCCCACCACCCAAAGTCTAATCATCTTTTGTAAGCATATATTTGATCCTGTTAGCCTTTACTAGCCCCAATGCCCCTTCCTTCTCCTAACCACCATACTCTTGTCTTCATCTATGACTTTTTGTTTATTTTTGTTCCTATTTATTTACTTATTGCTTTCAGTTTTAGATCCCACATATGAGTGAAATCAGGTGGTTCCTAGCTTTTTCTGACTGATGTATTTTAATTAGCATGATAGTCTCAAAGTCTATCCATGTATTCCATCTTATTGTATGGCTGAGTACTATCCCATTGCATATGTGCACCATATCTTCTATATCCAATCACATATTGAAGGACACTTTGGTTGCCTCCATGTCTTTGCTCCATAAAAAATATTGCAATGAACTTAGGGATTCATACTTATTGGGTTGGTCAAAAAGTCTGTTATGTTTTTTTTCCATATAATGACTATAGCAGTGCTTAGGTTTCTTTAACTTCATTCAAAATAAATTTTGTTACATTGTATTGTAACAACTGCCATATCGATGTGTATTTTTAAAAAAATCAAAACTAGTGAATATTTGTGAAGCCATTCGAATATCGAAGATGAAATAAAATAACATTTTTAGTGTATTGTTTTATTATTTCAGGAACAGTAAAAGCACAACTTAAACACACACAGCTTTAGGGACCCCCATAGCTTTAGAAGGGGGAACCACCACCCGGCTTTAGCAGAGATCCTGGTGACACAGCTGATGGTGTTGGGAACCGAGGGAGGCCTACCAGCTGAGATGGATTACTGGGAAGAACTGGGAGTTGCCTGAGCCATGGACTTCTATTTCTTTTCCTGAGATATGGTACCCCAGCCTGGGCAAAGGGGGAAGGAAGGACTGTGTGTATTTGTGGGTGTTTTAAGGGACTTTGGGATTTTGATGAAGACTTTAGGTCACTACTTGAAGTTTGTATAGTATTAAATAAACATTTCCTTTCCTTTTCACAAATCCCTGTCATTGAGAGACGTCTTTCCTCTGGTGGTGGACATAACGGACCTGGGGGGGGTCCCTTTCGGTAATAGTATATCACCCTTTGCCCCCCCTTGTGTTCTGTAACAAATTTTGGCGACCCTGGTGAGACAATAATTGTCTGTGGCAGACTGACCCCCTCAGGTGTGAGAGAGTGAGACTTCAGAATTTTTCCAGTCTCAAGAATTTCTCTGCACTCCTCCTGAGGGCATCGGCCACCTATCACGCCTGGAAAGGTGAAAAGAAAACAAAACAGGGAGGGAACAGAGATGTGAAAGTGTTTTGGTCGAAAACTTGGTTTCTGAATGCCATTTTGGAATAATGGAGTTGTGAATAATGGTTTGGTTAGTATGCTACTCCCAGGTTGCCTCTGTGTGCTCACTTACAGTTTCAGTGAGCCTAGGTGGCACTGAGGGAACCTGTACTCAGGTTTGGAGAGGAAGCAAACCCTGAGGTTGAGTAAGCCGACCCTGCATGTATGGTGGGGATCAGACAGCAAGCCATGTGGGCGCACTGCCATTTTTGGTAAAATGGAGGATGAGCCACATGAGTGCCCCACCATGGAGGTCAGGGCTGGCATGGGTGTCGCCGTCTTGGGTAACCCAGCATACAAGGGTGCTGCCATCTTGGAACTGGACAAGATGGTGGGCTAAGGATTCTCTTCAGATTATGGGCTGTATGCTGCTGCTGCATGGGAACTGCATCAGTAAGGTTCTCTGTGTAACTGATTCTGATAGGGAGGGCTCTGGTTCTGAAGGTCATGAACTGAGGTCCAAGGGTGACAATCCGATATATAGGGTGTTTGCAAGGTCTAAACTTCAGACAACTGCAGGATGTCCCTGCAAATCTAGGGACTTTTAGTGGAAGGTACATGTAGTGCTAGGGACTTTTAGCTGCCACATGCTGAGTTTAAGTGTAGTTTTTCTTAATGGGGGAAAAGAACCAGGATTAAAAGAGAATGGTAGTTAAATTTGATTGAGTAGAAATATGTATAAAGAATGTGAAAGTTTTAAACCTGGAGTAAAGGAAATCTCAACTACTTGTTTTCTGGTTTCATGGAAAAAGAGCAAGTCTCTGCAATTTGCTTCTGTTTCTGATCAGAAACCTGTATTTGAAGACCTGTTTAAGGTCGCTGTAAGACCTAGTGAAAGGTTACCTGTAATCAGTGGGGAGAATGCCTTTGCCACTCGGGAATGAAAAGTCATTTGGGGCTGATGAGTGCTTCAGCCAGAGGCAAAGCAGCATGTCTCTGCCAAGAGACTGGGCCTGAAGGAGCATGTCTTTGCAAGGCACCAATGGATGCATTGGTGCAAGAGAATGCCTCTACGTGTGTATTGTTCTGGAACACTATGTTTTGGATTTTGCTCTGTATCTGCTCTGAAAAGACAATTGAGGATTTCAGGGAAGGTTGAAAATTCACACTCTGTAGAAAAGTTTTGAGAAGCTTGGTGGATATCAGAAGGAAAAGGATTTTCCTTCATGCTTTGTATTTTTCTCCCAACTTGACACCTCCAGAATTTGCATTCTGAAGGAGTGAGTGATGACGTAGTTTCTTTGCATAAAACCAATAAAACCAGCCGCTGATAGTGGTTTTGTTAATCAAGACTTTGACTGGAATGTAATGCCTGAAGGAGGCATGTATGGGTTCTGGTCATTACCGGAAAGCCCTGAGGAATTGGGATTGACTTACGAAGCTAGCGTAAGCCCACAAGAAAAGTCTGGTACTTTGGTTGTTTGTGCAGTTCATGGCAGTCTTTCCAGGGAAGGAACAAAGGTTGCTTTCATGGAAGAAGGCCAAAAAGGAACCTGTAGGCACAATGGAAGCCTCAAGGATTTGAGTGAAACAGCTAGTACAGGCGAAGCCAGATGGCAGATGTGTGGCTCTGCTTCTGTACCCTGAGAGGTAGCATGAGAAGTCAATCTAAAGGTTCCCTGTATGAGTTCCAGCAAGGTGGACTTAAAGATCATAAGTGATCAAGGCTGCTCTTGGTGTGTTTATGCAAATGAACAGTCAAAATTAAAAGCGGGGTCCAAACTAGTCCCCTTAATAACAGTGAGGGTGATCTTAAGGAGAAAAATTGTGGTTCAAGGAAAATCACAATGTTCAGTATTGGATATCAGAATGGTGCAGCTAACTGTCTTAAAAGTTTGTTTTCATTTGAAAGTTGAAACTGGGTTTGTAATATCACCAAAGATGTACAATTTACAGGTATGGAGGACCTGTCAAATTCCCATTGCTAAATGTCATTGCAGGAAGGGCCTTGCAACTGAATGTCTTCCCATAAGACAGTTTCAGAGGCACAGAGACTGGTGTAGGGATTGTTGTGTGAATTAACCTGTGTGTTCTTCTGTTTTCATAGGGTGTATGACTATGACTTCATTACTTGAGTGGGTGGTTGCAATATAGGCCTCACTTAAGGAACCCATTTTCATCATCTCCCCCTGAGACTCAATGGTTTCGCTGAACTAAGTGGTTGGGTTGGTGAAGGGTTCAGGCGGTCTGTGGACTTCAGTTTAGAACTGATTTTCCCTTTTCTGTCTTGATAGCTTGGACAGAAAGGGTTCATATATCTGAAAGGAGGGAAATCCTAATATATTCCCCTCAGCCTGAGTGAAGTACAGTGGGCCACAAGAATTTTGGATAGGTATAGCATGCCTTGTACACCTTCCTCCAGATAAGCTATTCTTTACTTATGTCTCTGCTTTGTCATTTAGTGTTTATGATTTAATTGTGCCTTCCAACTCTTTCCAAATCTATCACCTCCAAAACATGACCAGGATGCCAATGGTCCAGTAATGCCAGCCTTTGGACTCCAGGGCTGCAACTTCCTGGTGACAGCCAACTGACCAGGATTCTGTAAGGTCCTTCCCCTTACAGGAAGGACTCCCTCCATGCTGCACACCCTGCCCCCTTTCAGGGCACCCCTAACCCATGGGTAGGTAGGACAATGTCCATGTCCAGCTGGAAGTAGTTACGAGAAGATGAGACCTCTGTCCATTGTCCTTTAACAGAATTTAAAGTGGGTATATATCTGAAAGGATGGATTGTTACAGGGTGAAGCCAAGAGGGGGGACCCCAAATAGGTATTTGAAGTGGGGTCCAGAACTCAAGGTGTCCAGGAAATATTAGGATGTCCTAATGCCCCCTACCACAGGCATGGGTTGGGGGAAGGGACAAATGGAGCAGGGCCATTGAGAGCTCTTTTACATAGCAACAGTTTAACAGCTAACCTCTGGTATGGTCATTTAACATATCTATAACCTTTAATTGGTTACATAGATATGTTAAATATCTGTGGCCATGCTATGAGCCAGGGGGATGGAAATAACTTCCCCCCAACATGTAACTGGGGGACAGGTCCCCCGAGTTACAGCACCTTCATGGGAACTTGGAGCAGATTGGC
Organism: Phyllostomus hastatus; assembly: GCF_019186645.2. NCBI lineage: Eukaryota > Metazoa > Chordata > Mammalia > Chiroptera > Phyllostomidae > Phyllostomus > Phyllostomus hastatus. Next base: position 101,209 of record NW_025333726.1, on the reverse strand, counting down.
TCCATGACATGGGGTCACCCCTGCCCAGACTCAAGATGGCAGTCCAGTAAAGCTAGAAGGATATGAGAGTGCTGGCAGGTATAACTGATTGTAGGAAGAGTCAGAGATGGTGCTGCAGAGGAAGACTGGTGTGGAGATTTAAATTCAGACACAGCAGCCATTGGAGGGAGAACCACACAGTTTTGGCTGAGTGGAGACTCTCATGGCCCTGGGAGAGAGAACCACATGGCTTTGCGAGAATGGGGACTCCCACAGCCATTGTGCAGAGAGGACAATATGGCTGGGGCAGTGGAGAGAGAACCTAGCAGCTTTTCCAGAGTGGGGACCCCCACAGCTTTAGAGGGGGGAACCACCACCCAGCTACTATTAGCAGAGATCCCAGTGACGCAGCTGATGGTGCTGGGAACCGAGGGAGGCCTACCAGCTGAGACAGATTACTGGGAAGAACCGGGGGCTGCCTGAGCCATGGACTTCTATTTCTTTTCCTGAGATATGGTACCCCAGACTGGGCAAAGGGGAAAGGAAGGACTGTGTGTGTTTGTGGGTGTTTGAAGGGACTTTGGGATTTTGATGAAGACATTAGGTCACTACTTGAAGTTACCATTAAATAAACATTTCCTTTCCTTTTCACAAATCTCTGGCATTGAGAGACATCTTTCCTCTGGTGGCAGACAAAATGAACCTGGGGGGTTCCTTTCAGATAATAGTACATTGCCCTTGCCCCCGCACCGTGTTCTGTAACAGTATCATTGACAAATATATTTATACCTTAAGAATCCTGAAACATGAATTCAAAAGAACCTATGTACCCCAATGTTCATAGTAGCACAACTTACAATAGCCAAATACTGAAAGTAACCTAAGTGCCCATCAGTAAATGAGTGGATCAAAAAACTATGGTATATTTACACAACAGAACACTACACAGGAGAAAGAAAGAAAGAAGGAGCTCCAATCTTCCAGGTAGCATGGATGTAACTGGAGGGCATTGTTCTAAGTGAAATAAGCCAGGTGGTCAAAGACAAATACCATATGATGTCACCCATAAGTGGAGCCTAATCAAGAAAAAATAAGCGACCAATATATAACCAGAGGTATTGAAATAAAGAACAAACTGACAGTAACCAGAATGGAGGGGGGATGGGAATGATGAGGTAAAGAAAGGGAAGCATCATGAAAGAACATGTATAAAGGACCCATGGACAAAGACATTGGGGTGATTGATTGCGGGTGACAGGTGGGGCTGGGGAAAGTGGTGCCAGGGAAATGAAGGCAATTGTACTTGAACAATAATAAAAAATGGTTTGCAAAATTTCTTGGTACTATTGACATTTTGTCCAAATAATTTTTTGCTGTGGGGCTATCTTATGCATTGGAAGATTTTTAGTAGCAGCCCTGGCCTCTACTCACTAGAAGCCAATAGCAGGAGATAATTCACGTGCTCAATATGCAAATCAATAAAATTATTGGTGGAAATAAAAAATATGTCTTTTAATTTACAGAAAAAAATAAGTGGTTTTTTTGACAACCCAGTGTCTTGGATCCCCACAGATGGGGTCCACAGCATTGTAGCTGAAACAAAAAAAAAATTCACAGAATTACTGAATCCTGTGGAAGAAAAAGGGAGAGTGGCTTCTCTCTCAAAGGAAGCAAAAGCTTCAGCCCTTGCTCCAAGGAGCTTTTAATGTCTTACTGGGCATATTACTAGAAGATCCTCATTAACTAGGGACAGGCTCACTTTAGGGGGTTACCTTATACTGAAAACAAAGGGTAGGATGCTAGTAATCACATTACAGAAGAGGGATATTTGCAAATGAAAAGGCACAAGTAGTTGATCCTGTTACACTGGTTACATTGGAAGGTTTAGCATGGTTTTTAGGAAGTTCCTTTGTAGTAAATGTTTGCCACTGGGGGCTGGACCCACTCCATCCAGGATGGTCTACTACAAGATAATATTCTCAAATAAGTATTTTTAAGTTTTTTTGGTAGATACTTAAAGTATCTACCTAGGTATTGCTGGATTAGTGTGCTTGCTGTAGGATTGCTGATTAGTGTGCTAACCCTATTCTTAATTTTTGAGAAACCTCCATAGTGTTTTCAAAAGTGGCTGTACCAGTTTATGTTCCAACCAGCTGGAAATAAGGGATTTTTTTCTCCTCTCCAACAGTTGTTATTACCTGACCTGTTGATAATAGCTGTTCTAAGAGAAGTGAGGTGGTATCTCATTGTAGTTTTGTTTTTCATTTCCCTTATAGCTATGGAAGTTGGACATATTTTTATATATCTGTTGGCCATTTGTATGTCTTCTTGGGAGAAGTATCTGTTCAGGTCCTCTGCCTATATTTTTAACTTATTTTTTTTTCAAATACAGTTTTCTGCCTTTTCTACCACCTCTCCCCACCACCCCAGCTCTCCCCACCTCCCTCCCCTGTTTCCAGCCCCCTTGTGATTTACCATGTGTTCTTTAAAATTGTTCCTGCAAACCCTTCACCTTTTCCCCCTATAATCCCCTCCCCTCTCCCCTCTTGTCACTGTCAAGTTGCAATGTCTTTGGTTATATTTTGCTTGCTTGTTCATTTTGTTGATTAGGTTCCACTTAAAGGTGAGATCATATGGTATTTGTCTTTCACTGCCTGGCTTGTTTGGCTTCGCATAATTCTTTCCAGTTCCATCCATGCTGCTGCAAACGCTAGGAGCTCTTTTCTTTCTGATGCATAGATTCCATTGTGTAAATGTACCATAGTTTTTTGATCCATCCATTTACTAATGGGCACTTAGGTTGCTTCCAGCTCTTGTCTATTGTAAATTGAGCTACTATGAACATTGGGGTCATAGGTTATTTTGGATTGGTGTTTCAAGGTTCTTAGGATATAATCCTATCAGTGCTTTCTAATTAGATTGTTTCTTTGGTGTTGAGTTGCATGAGTTCTTTTTGTATGTTGGATATTAATTCCTTGTCAGAACTGTTGCTTGCAAATATATTCTCCCATTCAGCTGGTTGCCTTTTTTGTTTTGTTGGTAGTTTCTTTTGCTGTGCAGAAGCTTTTAATTTGGCATAGCCCCATTTATTTATTTTCACCTTTACCTTTCTTGCCTTTGGGGTCAAATACATAAAATCTTCTCTAAGACCAAGATCCATAAGTTTAGTTTTCTTTTAGGTTTTTTGTTTTGTTTTGTTTTAGATCTTATATTTAGGTCTTTGATCCATTTTGAATTTTTTTTTTGTATATAGAAGTACAACGTATTCTAGTGTCATTCTTTTGAATGTGGCTTTCTTATTTTACAAGCTCCATTTATTGAAGAGGCTTTCTTTGCTCCATTGTATGTACTTGGCCACTTTGTCAAAAATTATTTGGGCATAGAATTGTGTTTTATTCAGTTCTCTTCCATTAGTTTGTATGTCTATTTTTCTACCAGTACCAGGCTGTTGTGATTATCATAACTCAGTAGCATAATTTGAAGTTAGGAAGTATGATAACTATGACTATTCTTTTATTTTTTTCAGAATTAGTCTGGCTTTTTGGGGTCTTTTATTATTCCACACAAATCTAATGATTTTTGTTCTATTTCTTTAAAATTAGTCATTGAGATTTTGAGAAGGATCACACTAATTTGTATATGGCTTTGTGAAATATAGACATTTTAACTCTGTTGATTTTTTCCATCCATGAACATGAAATACATTTTCATTTCTTGTGTCTTTTTAAATGTTTTATGAATGCTTTGTAATTTTCATCATATAATTCCTTCACATCTTTTGTAAACTTTACTGTGAGGCATTTTAATCTTTTCTTGTAATTATAACAACATTTTAAATTTATTTTTCTGAAATTTCATTGTTAGTATATATATAGTAATTCTGTAATTTCTGTACTTTGATTTCATATCATGTATTTGTCTATTATTTTTTATATTTTGTTGGTGGAATCTTTGGAGTTTTCTATATAAAGTTCATGTTATCTGCAAAAAGTGACACTTTTCTTCATTACTAATTCAAATTTCTTTTAAAATTTTCATCTTTTACCTGAATTTTCTGGCTAAGACTCCCATAGTATGTTGAAAAAATGCAATCATCCTTGCCTTATTTGTGTTATTTTTTTTTTCTTCGTGCTAAAGGTTTAATCAAGAAAGAAAAATTTTAGTATCTTACAAATCCTATCTGTGGGCAAAATTTGGTCTTCAACCTCATGCTTTATAAAAATTGGCCATATAATGTTAATATTCTCCATTCTTTTTAACATACAAAGGTCAGACTTACTACACTGTACTATTTTTATAAATTAATTGTCAGAATCAGTATACCTCATCTTCCTGAAACCCAGTCATAGGATAACATTACTAATGTATACTCTAGCAAGAAATGATTCAAGAAGATGGATTAACAAACATTTAGTCCTATGTATTCTTTTAATTTTAGGAGGAAATTATATTTTGTTACTATAAAGTATATACTTTCTTACATTAGTGATTGCATCTGTATCATCACAGGATGTTTCTTTCATCCCTCCCTACCTCCTCCCTTCTTCCTTGCCTTCCTCCCTTTCTTCCTTCCTTCCTTGCTTTCATCTCTCCCCTTTCCTCCCTTCATTCATTCCTCTCTTTGTCTCTCTGTTGTTTTTTTTTGTCTCTCTCTTTATATGCTTCAGGTGAGGGAGGAGTTCTTTAGAAGAATTGTTGCTGTCTCAGTTAATGAAAATGTAGTGTCCAGTAATACAAAGTCACAGAGAGCCCAAGTTAATGCAAGACATCTAGAGGTTACCAAGAAAGAAAAACAGAAATGTGGATATATATAGAGAAAGATGAGAGTGAATTGTTGATCAAAACCAGAAAATGAAAATGAAAGTAAAAAAAACAAACAAAACACAAGCACTTTCTGTGAGTTTGAGAGAATGACAAGAATATGATCCTACTGTGTGCTGAATTTGCTTAAAAATCCAAGGGTCAAGTTGAATGATACAGGCAAACCATATGTTTAATATTTACTTTGGTTAACATTCTTTCAGTTATGAGATTGTCCTCATATAAATGTACTCATGTATGACATGAGATTATAGTTCAGTGAGGACAGATGCAAAAACTTGTGAAATTAATGCATTTCATCAGAAATGGAAAAGAGCCATTCAAAAGTATAATACACTAATAAGTGCCAGAAATATTTTCTCTAGAAGTATTGTTCAACAAGAGGGAAAAGAACTTCAGGCAGTACCACAAGATTCTGTGAAAAAGGGAAAATTTGCTACCATGCATTTCATTGTAATCAACTAACCTCACCTAAATTAATTAAATAAATAAATGATGTATTTTTGTCATGACATTTATCAAAACTAAGTTCTAAAAGAACTTAATTCAATATCTCTCCCAATTCAGCCAACTCTGTAACCAAAGTATTTTTACACAACTAACATATATATGATTTTTTATGAACTTTAAATTAGTTTCTTATATTTCAGTTTTAGAAGTGGAACAGTAGTGGTTTACACCCCTTCATGAAAGATGAAGAAATAATCATATTTATAGTTCCTTCAACCTCATCCACCCCCATGCCTGATGACTTTATGGGCATCAAGTGAGATTTTTCCCAACACAATATTTTTTTTTAATTTTATGTCATATGGTTATTTGAATAATTGTATCTATACTATCTATTATAATGTTTCATAGTTATATAAACTTAATTTAATCTTAAATGGACAAAATATTCTCTGTAAGTTATTTTTCATGTAAATCCCTAATTTTTTCCCAAGGTGTTTTTTTTATTGTAACTTGCAGTTCTTGTTTTTTGTTTTTTGTTTTAATTTTTGTGGTTTTGTGACTTACATTTAAGTATCATTTTCCATTTATTCCTGTGTATGGTATAAGTACGTGGTCTATTTTTTTTTGTGCATTTATCAGTTCAATTTTCCCAACACTTGAAAAGTGAGTTTCAAGTGTTTATTGAAGAGGGTTTTTTTTAATTTCATTGTATGCTTTTGCCACATTTGTCAAATATTAATTGACCATGAAAGTGTGAGTTGATACCTGGGTTCTCTGTTCTTTTGTTTGTTTGTTTATAAATAATTCTCTGTTCTATTCCATTAACCTATATTCCTGTTCTGGAATAGTACTAATCATTTTTTATTACAATGGCTTTGTAGTAAAGTTTGATGTGTGGTATTGTGATCCCTCCAACTATGTTATTCTTTCTCAAAATTGCTGGATTTATTCAGTGTCTTTTTGTTTTCATATATACTTTGGAATATTTGTTGTAGACCTGTGACATTTACCTTTCGCATTTTAATAGTAATTGTGTTGAATCTGTATATACTAATGGGTAGTATGGACACTTTAATTATATTAATTCTTTCAATTTATGAACATGGTATATGCTTCCACTTGTTTCTGTCTTCCCGTATTTCTGTGCTCAAAGTCTGATAGGGTTCCAAGCACAGGTATTTTATCTCCTTGGTTACCTTTATTCCTAAGTACTTTTTTTTTTTTTTGCTGAATTTTTAAATGGGATTTTTCTTTAGTTTCTCTTTCTAAGAATTTATTATTGGTGTATGAAAGTGCCACTGTTTTATATATATATATTAATTTTGTATTCTGCTACTTAGCCACATTCATTTATTAGGTATAATAGTGTTTTGGTGGAGTCTTCAGGATTTTCTATGTATGATATCATGCCATCTAAGAATAATAACAGTTTTATTTCCTCCTTTCTAATTGGGATGATTTTTATTTATTTTTCTTCTCTGATTTCTGTGGCTAGAACTTCTAGTACTATGTTAAATAAGAGTCACTAAAAGCAAACACCTTGCCTTATTTCTGATATAAAAGAACCACATTTTTCCCCCCTGGCTGGTGTGGCTCAGTGGATTGAGTGCTGGACTGTGAGCCAAAAGGTGGTGGGTTTGATTCCTAGTCAGGGCACATGCCTGGGTTGTGGGCCAGGTCCCCAAAATAGGGCATGCAAGAGACAACCAAGCATTGATGTTTCTCTCCTTCTTTCCATCCCTTCCCCTCTCTGTAAAAATAAATAAATAAAATATTAAAAAAAAGAATTCAAAGCTTCTAAGTATAGACAGCTGACAATACAATAAAAAACACACTTTTTGCACATTGGGGATATGCTGGCTGTAAGTTTTTCATATATAGCTTTTACTATATTGAGGTATATTTCCTTTGTTTCCACTTTTTGGAGAGTTTTTATTGTTGGGAACCACCCTGACTGGTATCAGAAGCTGAAACCCCCGCCTAGGCTAAGGCTAAGGGAATGCCCTTGGAACCGTAAACCAGCAAGGAGACAAAAGCTTATCTCCCTGGCAGGAATGCTGCTTCTGCTGCTTTATTCATAACTGAACCCCAAAAAGCTTGGTCAGTTAGCCAAAGACGGGTAAGATTCCCCAAGCGGGGAATGACCTAAGACAGGCACGATCACTTTGGGAGGCACCCCAAAAGAAGGACTTGGGGGGCTGCAGCAAAAGGGGATGATGGACCCTCGCTCCTCGGCTTTGACATAGCCTGAGATTTCATCACCTGGGAGAAAAACTCCTTGTCTCTTGGTTGCCTTAGTTCCCTTGCTCCATCTAAGCCTGAAACAATGACAGGGTGGTGCAGCTCTGTGCTGAAAAGGGTGGATTCCCTGGGTGATCAGGCCTAAGAAAGAACATGTAAATTACTGTGAAACCTTCTTTGTTTAGAATGCTCTCAGTTGAATGAGAGGGGTCCAAGGAGGAAGTTAGTTTGTTCCTCAGTCTTACAGCTCTTTGACCCCGACTCAATAGACCAGCAGAGTTCCTTGTTTTCTATAGTTCCTTACTTCCCCTAATGAGTACTGTACTTTACCTGAATTATTATGCAAAATGAGCCCAATAAAAGCAGGTATGGACAGTAAATCTGCGCGCTCCCCACTAGGGGGGGTGGCCATTCTGTCCCTACTTCCCCACAGAAACTGGTCTGTCTCTGTGCATGTGTTTTTTTTTTCTCACGTGTTTTTCTCACGTGTCGAGCCATCCACAGCGTTCCGTGGTCACTGCTGGCTGGTGACCCACGCATCATTTTATCATAAATGGGTGGTGGATTTTATCAAATGCTTTCCCTGGGTGTATTGATATGATTATGTGATTTTTTCCTTCATTTTATTTATGTAATGTCTCACATATAAAGATCTGAGAATATTGTACCCCCCTTGCATCCTGGAATAAATCTCATTTGTGTATGGCCATGGTGTATAATCAATTTTATGTATTTCTGGATCCCATTTGCCAATATTTTGTGAGAATTTTAGAATCTATGCTACTCAGGGATTTTGATCTATCATTGATTATCTTTACAGTGTATTTACATGGTTTTTGAACTTGGGTAATGCTTACCTCATAAAAAAAGTTTAGCAGTCTTCCCTCCTTTTGAATTTTTGGAGGAATTTGAGGTGTTAGTTCTTTTTTGGTATTAGTTCCTCTTTAAATGTTTGGTAAAATTCTCTTGGGAATCCATTCAGTCCAGAAATTGTGTTTGCTGAGGATTATTTAATCATAGTTTCAATTTCATGAGTTATTATTGGTTTATTCAACTTTTCTGATTATTTCTAATTGTGAATTGAAAGATTCTTTGCTTCTAGCAATTTATTTATTCCAGATTGCTCAATGTGTCAATAGGAAGTTATTAATAGTATATTATTACACTCCTTTGTATTTCTGTATGTAAGTTGTTACTTCATCTCTTTCATTTCTGAGTTTATTTATTTGGGTCTTTTCTCTTTTTTCTTGATGAATCTGGCTAAATGTTCATTGATTTTGCTTATCTTTATCAAAGAACTATCTCTTGCTTTCATTGATCTTTTATATCATTTTCATGGTCTCAATATCAATTATTTACACTCTGATTTTTATGATTTTCTTTCTTCTACTTGCTATGGCTTTTTTCTTTTTTCCTTTTGCTAGTTCTTTTAGATGTATTATTAGATTTTTTATTTGAGATTTTTTTTTTTTTTTGCTTCTTGAAGTAGGTGTGTAGTGTAATCAAGTTCTCTCTTAGTACTGCTTTCACTATGTCCCAGAGATTTTGGATTGTTGTCTGTTCATTTTCACTTGTTTCCAGGTAATTTTTTTATTTCTTCCTTGATATCATTGGTAACCCATTCACTGTTTAACCCTATCACATTTGTCCTGATGATACTCTCCAGTGGCACTTGCAGTTGCAGCTTTTATCCTGAAATAACTTGCAGATTACAGTTCTAACCTTACCCACTAAATATCTTGCTTTTATTGTTATTTTCTCATTGCTCTAATATATCAGCAGTCTTTGGAAACATAGCATTCTGTTTTTGTAGTACTGAAAGACATTTTCACTTTTTTTTTTTCTAAATGGGAAATGGATTAACCCTGAAGAGGTTGCAGCTTATCTGAGGAACACAAACTCTTTCATTAAATATTGTTACATAGGTTAAAGATCATGACTAGCTGCACATTTGTATGTGACTAATGTTAAGCCATGACATTTAAGCCATCAGTTTGGTTATAGCATGTGTTTCATGAGGGTGTGTAATATAGATAGTAAATGGTATCTGAAAGATACAATGAACTTCGAAGTCTGTGGTGGTTTAGTTTCCCCTGCTTTCACTAATTTCAAAGTCACTGGTACTTTTTTCTTTCATTTACCATTGAAAATGGTTGGAAAAAATATATTGTTTCAATAATCCAAGAGATGTTGAAAAACTTTAGAGAATGCCACTTGAGTCAGCTGATGAGAATGACAGAGCTAAATGTGAAAATGAAAATGGTGAAGAAGCTGAAGACTATGTGGGGGTTCAGTCAGAAGATTCAGATACTGAGCAATATATTTCTAGCGAAAAAAGTGGAGATGAATTAGACATGAATGGGATGGTTTTTTAAAGGATAAAGAATCAAAATAGAGGAAAAATCCAATAAGAAAAATTAAAAAACAGTTGCAGAATATTTTGTGACAACTTCCACTAGTTTGGCCAAACACACACACACACACACACACACACACACACACACACACACACAAATGCTGACAGAACTCAGAGCTCTTGTATCAAAAGTATTTTAGATCTAATTTTCATCTCTCTGGTGGCTAGTGATGCTGAGCATGATTTCACATGTCTCTGTGCCTTCCATATGTCCTCCTTAAAGAAGCACCTGTTCAGGTCCTTTGCCCATTTTTTAATTGGATTGTTTGTCTTCCTGGAATGGAGATGTGTGAGTTATTTATATATACCAAGCAAAATAGAAACATAAACATGTAAATAAAAAAAAATGACAGTAACCAGAGGGAAAGGAGGCCAAGGATAATGGGGGTAAGAAGGAGAAGGGTCAACTCAAGGAACATGTATGAAGGACCCAAGGACAAAGACAAGGGCGGGGCAAGGATTGGATGTGGGAGGTGGGAGTGGGTAGGGCACGGTAGAGTAATGGGGGGAAAATTGGTACAACTGCAATAAAACAACAATATAAATGAATAAACAAATATTTTATTTCTAGCCTTATTATAACAAATAAATACATCAATTCTATCTCAAGCTAGTTTTCAGAAGAAAGGAATAATAAAAGAACAGACAAAACTGAATTGAAACCATTTTTAAGCCTCTTATATCTAGCCAGTTTACATCACAGTAATTTGCAGAATGTGTGGGCTACGGATGGTAATAGGATTGAACTTTTTAGACTTACAATATTTTATAAGGATTTAGACTTATTCCCAAAGGTTTGATGACAAACTTACATAAAACTCCCTGAAAGTGGACAGATTAGTGGCTGTGAGAGACATATTTTTAGCATTTTTAGACAATTGTAAATTCTGTTACTCTATGGGATAGAATGTAAGAATAGAAAAATGTTACCTGGATTTAGAGGCAAGTGTGGGTTTAAGCCCAGTAAATATGGTATAAAAGTGTTAGCTGTGGTTGATTAAAAAGTATTTTACATGGAAAATCTTGAAATATATAATATTAAGCAGCCCAAAGGTCCTTACTTGTGTACTAGTAAAACAGCAGACATAATCAAGAGACTTGCAGAACACACTTATTTATCAGAGTATAATAATAAAGCAGATACTGGTTGACTGATATAAATCCTTCCTTCCTTCCTTCCTTCCTGCCTTCCTTCCTTCCTTCCTTCCTTCCTTCTTCTTTCTTTCCTTTTTATTATTGTTCTTCAAGTACAGTTGTCTCTATTTTTCTCCACCACTCTCCCTGCCCCATCAATCCCTGCCTCCCACCCTGCAACAAACCCTCTTTGGCTTTGTTCATGTATCCTTTATACATGTTCTTTGATCCCCCTTCCCCTTCTCCCCACCATTATCCCCTCCCCACTCCCCTCTGGTTATTGTCAGTTTGTTCTTTATTTCAATATCTCTGGTTATATTTTGGTTGTTGTTTGTTTTGTTGAATAAGTCCCACATAATGGTGAAATAATATGGTATTTGTCTTTCACTGCATGGATTACTTCACTAAACGAATACTCTCCAGTTCCATCCATGCTGTCATGAAGGGTAGGTGCTCCTACTTTATTTCTGCTTCATAGTATTCCATTGTGTAAATGTATGCAAGTTTTTTGATCCACTCATTTACTCATAGGCACTTAGGTTGTTTCCAGCACTTGGCTACTGTAAAATGTGCCACTGTCAACATTGGGGTGAATAGGTTCTTATGAGTGGGTGATTCCAGATTCTTAGGGTGTAATCACAGCATTGGATTTGCTGAGTCAAAAGGCAGTTCCATTTTTTTTTTGAGGAAATTTTATACTGTTTTTGCAGTGGCTGTGTCAGTCTGCATTCCCACCAACAGGGTACTAGGGTTCCCTTTCCTCCACAACTTAGCCAGCACCTGTTGCTTCTTGATTTCTTTATTATGGCAACTGTGACAGGTGTGAAGTGGTAAATTTTTGGTTTGAATTTGCATCACTTTGATGGCTAGTGATGCTGAGAATCCTTTCTTATGTCTCTAGAACCTCTGTATGCGCTCCTTGGAGAAGTATCTGTTCACATCCTTTGCCAATTTTTTAATTGGGTTGTTTGTCTTCCTAGAGTGGAGTCATGTGAGTTCTTTACATATTTTGGAGATCAACCCTTTGTCTGAGGTATTATTTGCAAGTATATCTTTCCATATAGTTGATTCCCTATTCATTTTGCTGATGTTTTCTTTAGCCATTCAGAAACTTTGTATTTTGTTGATGCCCCTTTTACTTATTTTTTCCTTTATGTCCCTTGCCCTAAAGAACAACATATCAATGAATATATTACTGCATGGGATATCTCAGATTTTACTGTTTATGCTCTCTTCTAAGACTTTTGTGGTGTCACAACTTATATTTAAGTCTTTTATTCATCTTGAGTTTATTTTGATGTATGGTGTAAGTTGGTGGCCACGTTCCATTTTTTTTTTTTTTGCATGTAGCTGTCCAGATTCCCCAACACCACCTGGAAAAGATGCTATTTTTGCTCATGTTATGCTTCTGCCTCCTTTGTCGAATATGAATTGGCCATAGAGGCTTGGGTTTATATCTGTGCCCTGTGTTCTGTTCCACTGATCTATGTGTCTGCTCTTATTCCTATACCAGACTGTTTTGATTACAATGACCTCATAACGTAGTTTGATATCAGGTATTGTGATCTGTCCTAATTTGTTTTTCTTTCTCAAATTTGGAATGACTATTTGGGGAATTTATTGTTCCATATAAATTTTTGAAATGTTTGTTCTATATTTGTGAAATATGTCATTGGTATTTTGATAGGAATTGTGTTGAATCTATAAATAGTTTTAGGTAGTATGGACATTTTTATAATGTTAATTCTTTCAATCCATGAACATGACATATACTTTTATTTGTGTCTTCTTTAATTTCTTTCTTCAGTGTGTGCAGTTTTCTGCGTACAGGTCTTTTACCTCCTGGTAAGGATTTTTCTTAGGTATTTCATTTTCTTGTTATATCAAATGGGATTTTTTTTTAATTTCTGTTTCTCACATTTTGCTATTGGTGTACAAAAATGCCTTTGATTTCTAAATATTGTCTTTGTATGCTGCTGTTTTGTGAAGTTCACTTATTAGGTCAAGTAATTTTTTTGCTTTGTTTTGTTTTGTGTTTGTGGAATCTATAGGACTTTCTATGTACACTGTCATGTCATCTGCAAACAATGACACTTTTGCCTCCACTTTCCCAATTTGGATGCATTTGATTCCTTTTTCTTGTCTGATATCTGTGGCTAAGACTTCCAATACTATGTTGAGTGGAAGCTGTGAAATCAGACATCCTTGTCTTGCTCCTGATCTTAGTGAGAAAGGTTTTAGTTTTTGGCCATTGAATATGATGTTGGCTGTAGGTTTCTTGAACATGGCTTTCATCATTTTGAGATATGCACCCTCTATTTCTACTTTGCTGAGTGTTTTTATCATAAATAGGTGCTGTACCTCTTCAAATGTTTTTTTTTCTGCATCTGTTGATATGGTCATGTGATATTTGCCTTTCCTTTTGTTTATGTGATGTATTATATTTATTGATTTTTGAATATTGTACCATCCTTCTATCCCTAGGATGAATCCCACTTGATCATGGTGTATGATCTTTTTAATGTATTGCTGGATATAGTTTGCCAATACTTTGTTGAGGATTTTAGCATCTATGTTCATCAGCAATGCTGGTCTGCACTTTTCTTTCTTTGTTGTGTCTTTATCTTGTAGGATTTGGTTATTGTTGGCTTCAGAATAAGACTTTGGGAGTTATCCTTCTTCTTGGATTTTTTTTTTTGAGTAGTCTGTAAATAATCACTGTTAGCTCTTCTTTAAATATTTTAGAATATTCTCCAATGACAACCATCCAGTCTAGGGCTTTTGTGTGCTATGAGGTTTTTTTTTTTTATTATTATTGCTTCAATTTAACCAGCTGCTATCAATCTGTTCAGGCTTTATGGTTCTTCATTAAACTTTGGTGTTATATTTTATATTATAAGGTTATATTTTTTTTCTAGATTTTCCATTTCACCCAGGTTTTAAAATTTCATGGCATATAGTTGTTCATAGTACTTTCTTAAAATCCTTCGTATTTCTGTGTTTTCCATTGTAATATATCCTCTTTCATTTCTGATTTTGTTTATTTTGGTCCTCTCTCTTTTTCTTTTGATTAGTCTGCTTAAAGGCTTGTCAATTTTGTTTGTGTTTTCAAAGAAAGAGCTCCTAGGTTAATTGATCTTTTGAATTGGTCTTTTAATCTCTATGTCATTTAATTCTGCTCTGATGTTGATTATTTTCTTAGTTCTACTCACTTTGGGCTTTGTTTGTTGTTGTCCCTCCAGGTCTTATAGATGTAGGGTTAAGTTGTTTAAATAAAATGTTTCTATCTTTTTTTGGTAGTCCTGTGTCTCTATGAACTTCCCTTTCAGTACTACCTTAGTTGTTTCCCATAAATTTTGTACTGTTGTGAGTTCATTTTTTTGTTTCCAAAAACATTTTTCTTCTTTTATCTCATTATTAAACCATTTATTATTTAATAGTATGCTATTCAATCTCCGTGAATTTGAGTGTTTTTGAGTTTTCTTTTGAGGTTGGTTTCTAATTTTAGGCCCTTCTGGTCTGAGAAATTGCTTGACATGATTTCAATTTCCCCTCAGTTGTTGAGGATTGTTTTGTGTCCTATCATTTAATCTATTTTTTTTAAATGTTCCATGTGCATTTATACAGAATATCTATTTCGCTTCTTTGGGATGAAAGCTTCAATATATGTAGCTTAAGTCCATTTGATCTAGGGCATTGTTTAATGCCTCACTATCTGTGTTGATATTTTTTTGGAAGTTCTATCCATTTTTGACAGTAGAGTGTTAAAATTCCCAGTATAATTATATTGTTGTCTATATGTTCCTTGTAGTCCTACCAGAATTTCCTTATATGTTTTGAGGTTCCTATGATGAGTGCGTTATATACTTATAATGATTATGTCTCCTTGATGGATTCTTCCCTTGAGTATTATGAAGTTTCCTTCTGTGTCTCTTTTTTGGCCTTTGTTTTGAAGTCTATTTTGTCTTACATAAATATTGCTATCCTAGCTTTTTTCTTCCTGTCCATTTGCTTGGAATACTTTCTTCAACACTTCACTTTGCCTGTGTAGGTTCACTTTTGTTCTGAGATTGGTTTCTTGTGGGCAGCACATGTGCTGGTCATGTTTTCTTATCCATTCAGCTACCCTATGTCTTTTGATTGGAGATTTCAATCCACTTACATTTAATGTTATTATCGATAGGTACTTATTCATTGCCATTTTTCTCCCTTCATATCTGTGTTCTTCTCTCTCTCATTATTTTTCTTCCTTTTCTTAAAGCAGTCCCTTTAGCATACCTTGCAGAGCTGGTTTGGTGGAGGTGTATTCTTTCAGCATTCCTTTGACTGGGAAACTCCTTATTTTGCTTTCCATTTTAATAGAGAGCCCTTGTTGGGTAGAAGATTCTTGGTTGCAAGCCTTTGCTTCTTATTACTTGGAATATTTCTTTCCATTCCCTTCTCTCTTTTAGTGTTCCTGTTAAGAAGTCAGCTGCTACCCTTATCAGAGCTCCCTGTATGTCACTTCCTATTTCTCCCTTGTTGCCTTTAAGATTCTCTCTTTGTCTTGGAAGTTTGTCATTTTAATTATGACATGTCTTGGAGTGGGATTCTTTGGCTTCTTCTTCATTGGGACCCTCTGTGCTTCCTAGACTTGTGTGATTTCTCCCATCAAATCAGGGGAATTGTTTATCATTACTGTTACAAACAGGTTTCTATCCCTTGTCCTTTGTTTTCTTTTTCTGGCATACCTATTATATGGATGTTATGTTTTACACTGTCTTGCAGTTCTCTAGTTCCCTCTTCACTTTTTCTGACTCTTTTTCCTTTTCTTGCTCTTCCTGGGACATTTTTTCTATCTTACCATCTAGCTTGCTGATTCAATCCTCTAGCCTGCTTTTGATTTCTTGTACTGTGTTCTTCAGTTCAGAAATTGTATTCTTTATTTCCTTGTGGCTCTTGTTGATTGTTTCTATGTCCTTTTTCAATGCTGGTGTAATTCACAGTAAAATCCTCATAGCTTCCATGTAGTTTTTGGTAATTATCAGTGAGCTCATTGATCTTCCTTATAACCATTGTTTTGAACTCAATATCAGTAGTTGACTTGCCTTTATTTCATTTAGCATTCTTTCTGAAGATTCTTCCTTTCCTTTCCTTTGGAGGTTATATCTTTGTCTTCCCATTACTTGTGAGTCTCTTCTTGTTTGCCCCAGATTCTTAAATTGACCTTTTTTTAGCCTCTGAGTTTGTGGTGTGAACTTCTATGGTAGGAGACCTGTGAGATTCAGTGGTGCCATCTCCTTGATCTCTTGGGCTTGATGCTTTTGGGATGCAGTTTATGCCATTTATGTTTGCTCTTTGGATGTAACTGGGTTTTGATTGTTGTTGGGTCATTCTTTGGCAAGTCTTTCCCTTCAGCTCATTGACTGAAGTTCACTCTGCTTACCATGTCTTGATTGTTGTTGTACAGGTGCTGTCAGAACAAAACCACAAAGTCCAAGAATCAATCCTACATTCACAAAATATCTCCCCCAGCAACCACTATTAACAGAAAATGAACCAGTATTAATAAGAGTGCAAAGATATTAAGACTATTATAAGAAAAGAGAGAAAAAGGCTAAAGTATAACCTAGTGGCTAATATGCACAAACTTGGTGGACAAGAAATTAATGTTAAAAAGCTATGCAGGGAAGGAAAATGTCACACATTATAAAGACCACAGTGGGTTTCATCTCAGTAGCCTCTAGTATTTACCACTGTTTTCTTCTTTCTGGATCTGCCTCTAGTGATGTCAGACGTTGACCCCATCTGACCTTAGGCAGTCTGTTTGGGACTACTATAGATCTACTGTCTGTGGCTGTCTTCTCTGGATCTTATTCTAGTCACTCTTCACTGAGCAGTCAGTTAAAAGCACCATCAGATAGAGCAGAATCCCTCCTGGCATTAGGGCTATTATTTCCCTTCAGGCTGCTGCTGTCCTGTGGGAAGTGTTCTGCCTTAGTAGGGTGCCTCCTGCCATATGGATATGACTCAGCTCTGGGATCCCAGGGTCTACTCTCTCAGGTCTCTCCCCAAAGCCTCCATCCCCAGCCTCTCCTTAGTGTACTCTAACCCACTCAGCCCTGCCTTTGCTGGAGCGCAGGGTAGGTGGCTGGAAATTAAAATTTGTACATTAGCCCTTTATATGGCCTTTTGTGTTTCCAGCAGTCTGTCTCTGACAGGGAACAGCCCTGTTGCTTTGTGCTGATAGTTGTTATCTTTGTATTTGTTGGGCTCTGGTGCTTTAGACTGGGGATCCCAGCTTAGGGTTTATATCCTACACTTCTCCAGGAGTCCCACCAGTTTAATAATGATCCCTCCAGCACTGCCTGTGGGTTCTAACCAGGCTTCTTGAGTCTTCACCACACTCCTTACTAGTCACTTTGTGTCAAAGCTTATTCTTTTGTCTGTCCAAGGTTACAAGTCCTTGGACAAGTCCTCTCTCAATGTTCAGGTGTTTGATCTGGGTAATTTCTTCCCAATTTCGTTGTGATTCCAGATTTGTCATAGGAAGAGGTTAAAGTGGCTTTCATTCATTCCTCTGCCACCTTTCTGTCCTCTCATTTCACTGATATAAATCTTATCTCTGACTTGAAAAAGAAGTGACTTTCGTATGTAGGTACTATTCATAAAAATAAACCACAACTACCCCCTGAAATTGTGCATTCTAAAACCAGGCCCCAAAAATTCAACTTATTTTTTTTGGTGCAGATTGCACACTTGTATCTCATATACCAAAAATAGGAAAAAAGTAATTTTAGTTTCAAGTATGCATTTCAATAACACCATAAAGTTAGATTCACAAAAACCTGAAATAGTAGTATATTACAATCAAATGAAATCAGGAGTGGACATTGTGGAAATTTTTTTTTAAAAAGTGTAAATAGTTTGGCCAGGAACACCAGAAGATGGACTATCATTATGTTTTACCCAATTTTTAATATTGCAGGAATAAATCCTCAGACAAAGACAATACATATGCTGAACAAGAATGTGAAAATAATGCACAGAATATTTATTAGAAATCTTATAATGCAGTTAGTGTCAGAACAAATGAAAAGATGTTCACAAATCTTCACAAGTGTGCTTTAGTCTTTACACCTCCAACTTCATCAACTTCAAAAACAACTTAATGAAATTCTAATGATGACATAGATATAACTCCCCCACAAGCAGCAAAAAAAAAAAAAAAAAAGATGTGTTAGGCACTATGCATCCAAAACACATTGCTTATTAAAATATATTTGCAAGTGTTGTGAAAAGTATGACTTGAACATAGCAATATTGTTTGTGATGACTGTTACAAATGGTTAGCAAAGCCAACTATTAAAGATTCTGATTAATTAATGTTAAAATATTTTGGTTGTATTTTGTAACAATATTGATATTTCTCTTATTTGAAAAGAAAAAAACTTTTGTTCTTAATTTCAATGTCTCTGGTTATATTTTGCTTGCTTATTTGTTTTTCTGGTTAGGTTCCACTTAAAGGTGAGATCATACGGTATTTGTCTTTCACTGCCTGGCTTATTTCACTTAGCATAATTCCCTCCAGATCTATCCATGCTGTCAAAAAGGGTAGGAGCTCCTTCCTTCTTTCTGCTGCATAGTATTCCATTGTGTAAATATACCATAGTTTTCAGATCCATCCATTTACAGATGGGCTCTTAGGTTTGTTCCAGCACTTGGCTATTGTAAATTATGCTGCTATGAACATTAGGGTGCATAGGTTCTTTTGGATTGGTGTTTCAGGGTTCTTAGGATCTAATCCCAGCAGTGGAATTGCTGGGTCAAAAGGCAGTTCCATTTTTATTTTTCTGCAGAAATTCCATTCTATTTTCCACATTGGCTGCATCAGTCTACATTCCCACCAACAGGGTACTAGGGTTCCATTTTCTCCACAACCTCATCACTTATTGTTTGTTGATTTTTTTTATGATGGCCATTCTTACTGGTGCTACTGCAGTATGTCATTTTGGTTTTCATTTGCATCTCTCTAATGGTTAGTGATGCTAAGCCCTTTTCATGTCTCTGGGCCCTTTGTATGTCCACCTTGGAGAATTGTCTGTTCAGGTTCTTTGCCCATTTTTTACTTGGGTTGTTTGTCCTGAGCAGACTTGTGTGAATTCTTTATATATCTTGGAGATCAAACTCGTGTCTGAAGTATCATTGGCAAATATGTATTTCCATACAGTTGGTGCTCTTTTCATTTTAATGCTGTTTTCCTCAGCCATGCAGAAACATTTTATTTTAATGAGATTTCATTTGTTTATTCTTTCCTTTATGTCCCTTGCTCTAGGGGACATATCAGTGAAAATATTGCTGCATAGAATATCTGAGATTTTCCTGCCTACATTTTCCTCTAGTACTTTTATGATGTCATGGCTTATATTTAAGTCTTTCATCAACCTTGTATTTATTTTTGTGTATGGTGTAAGTTGGTGATTGAGTTTCATTTTTTGCATGTGGCTGTCTAGATCTTTCAACACCATTTGTTGAAGAGGCTATTTTTACTCCATTTCATGTTGCTGCCCCCTTTGTCAAATATTAATTGACCAATAGAGACTTGGGTTTATTTATGGACTTTCTATTCTGTTCCATTGGTTTATATGTCTGTTCTTATGGCAGTAATCACAGAGGAGGTCAGAGGGGATATTGGGGGGAAAGGGAGAAGAGGTTTCAGGAACAACTATAAAGGACACATGGATAAAACCAAAGAGGGGTGGAACCAGCAGGGGCAGAAAT
Organism: Phyllostomus hastatus; assembly: GCF_019186645.2. Lineage (NCBI taxonomy): Eukaryota > Metazoa > Chordata > Mammalia > Chiroptera > Phyllostomidae > Phyllostomus > Phyllostomus hastatus. Next base: position 81,405 of record NW_025333726.1, on the reverse strand, counting down.
GGGGGTGGCTGAGGTGGAGGTGAGTGGTGGAGGGAAAATACCAACAACTGTATGAACAACAATAAAATTAAATTAAAAAAATAAAAAATAAAATTTAAATTTAACAGATTAAAAAATAAAAGAAAAAAAATTTATTCTTGGTTTTTATATTTATTTGTTTAGAAATTTGTCAATTGTAACTGGAAATAAATTTTTAAAATTATGTATTTTACTATACAAATGCAATAAATGCAAATTTGCAGTGTTTTTATTTTTTATCTTTTTGCCTTTTGACACATGCTATTAATAAATGGATCACTTGGATACATGCAATGTATGCAGTAATGTTTTTGACCACAGTTTCTGGAGGGTTAATATATGCTGTTTGGTCTCCATGTGTTTGAATGCTTTTAGGTTTTTGTTTTTTTTTTTAATTATAGTTCATTTCTAGGTTCATCCCATTGTGTTCTGTGGAGATGATTAATGATTTCAATCTTGAACTTGTTAAGACTTATTTTGTGTCCTCACATGTCATTCATCTGTGATAATATTCCATGCGATTTTGAGAAAAATGAATATCATGCTGCTTTGGGATGGAATGTTCTGTAAATATCGATTAAATTACCCAATCTAGTGTATCTTTTAAGGTCGCTGTTTTCTTGTTGATTGTTTTCTTGAAGATCTATACAGTAATGTCAGTAGAGTGTTAAAATCCACTACTTCAACTGCCTGCTACCAATCTCTCTTATTGTCCACCAATAGGTTTTTTTGTATATATTTTTCTATATTGTTTGCATATATGTTAACAAGGGTTATATTCTTTTGTTGGATTCATTCCTTTAGTATTATGTATTGACTTTTTTGTCAGTTATTATGACCTTTGTTTTGATGTTTATTTTGTGAGTTATATGCATTGATACCCCAGCTTTTTATATTAGTTTCCATTTGAATGAAATTTTTTTTTCCACCCCTCACTTTCAGCCTGTGTAAATCTGGTCTGAGAGGGGTCTCTTGTAGATAGCATACATGTGATTCATGTTTTTTTTTTTCTCACCTATTTAGCTACTCTATGTCTTTTGATTAAAGCATTTAAAACATTTATATTTAATGTTATTATTGATACAGACTTATTTAGTGCCATATTTATTTGTATGCCGAATTTCCTTCTTCTTTTTATTTCTTCTTTTTAGAGCAGTCTCTTGCACATTTTTTTGCAATGCTGGTTTTGTGGTAATGAACTTCTTTAGTGTTTCTTGTTTACAAGTTATTTACGTCACATACAATTTTAAAAATTAGCTTTTCTGGATCGAGGAATTCTTGGTTTCAGACCTTTGCATTTCATTACTTTAGATACTTCATGGTATTCTCTTCTGACCTGTAGTGTTTTTGTTGAGAAATTAGCTGACAGCATTATTGGAACTTCCTTGTAGGTAAATAACTGCTTCTCTCTTGCTGCTTTTAAGATTTTGTCTTTAATTTTTGCCATTTTAATTATTAATGGGTTTTATTGTGCATATCTTTGGGTTCATTTTGATTAAAACTTTCAGTGTTTCCTGCAATTGTGTGACTATTTCTTCACCAGGTTAGGGAATTTTTCTGTCATTTATTTAAACAAGGTCTCTATCCCTCTCTTTCTCCCTTTCTGGTACCCTTATCAGTCACATGTTGTTACATTTCATGTTGTCCTAAAGATCCCTTAAACTATCCTTATTCATTTTAATTTTTTTTACTGCTCTGAATTAATTTTTTTTCTACCTTGTCTTACTATTTACTGATTTGATATTCTGCTTCATCTAACCTACTGTTTATTCCTTCCAGTGCATTCTTTATTCCAGATATGTTATTCTTCTATTCTGTCTGTTTCTGTGTATTAAAGAGAACTATGATGACTCCCAGTCTAGCTGGGATAGTCTTCCATAATAAGTGTCCTGTGGGATTTATTGGTGCAGTCTCCTTGCTCTCCTGACCTGTGTGCTCTAGAAATGAACCTTGTATGAGTTATGTGGACCATTTAGTTTTTATTGGTTCTTTTTAAAAATATATTTTACTGATTAGAGTTGTCCCATTTTCCCCTTTATTCCCCTCTGTCCTTCACACTCCCTCCCACCTGAATTCCTCACCTATAGTTCATGTCTATGGGTCATGCATATAAGTTCTTTGGCTTCTACCTTTCCTATACTATTCTTAACATTCCCGCCGTCTATTTTTTATCTACCATTTATGCTACTTATTCCCTCTACCTTTTCCTCCTCTCTCCCCCTCCTATTCCCCCACTGATAACCCTCCACATGATCACCATTTCTGTGAATCTGTTCCTGTTCTACTTGTTTCCTCACTTTGTCTTTGGTGTTGCTGTTTTATATATATATATATATTTTAGGTTCAGTTGTTAATAGCTGTGAGTTTGTCATCATTTTACTATTCATATTTTTTATCTTCTTTTTCTTAGATAAGTCCCTTTAACATTTCATATAATAAGGGCTTGGTGATGATAAACGCCTTTAACTTGACCATTTCTCGGAAGCACTTTACCTGCCCTTCTATTGTAAATGATAGCTTTCCTGGATAGAGTAATCATGGATGTAGATCCCTGCCTTTCATGACTTTGAATACTTCTTTCCAGTTCCTTCTTGCCTGCAAAGTTTCTTTGGAGAAATCTGCTGATATTCTTATAGGAACTCCTTTGCAGGCAACTGTCTCCTTTTCTTTTGCTGCTTTTAAGATTCTCTCCTTATCTTTAATCTTATCTAAAGTAATTATGATATACCTTGGTGTGTTCCTCCTTAGATCCAACTTCTTTGGGACTCTCTGAGCTTCCTTGGCTTCCTGAAAGTCTATTTCTTTTGCCAGACTGGGGAAGTTCTCTTTCATTATTTTTTCAAATAAGTTTTCAATTTCTTGCTCTTCCTCTTCTCCTTCTGGCACCACTATAACTTGGATGTTGGAACATTTAAAGATGTCCTGGAGGTTCCTAAGCTTCTTCTCATTTTTCTGAATTCTTATTTTTTCATTCTGTTCTGGCTGAATGTTTATTTCTTCCTTCTGTTTCAAACCATTGATTTGAGTCCTGGTTTCCTTCCTGTCACTTTCGGTTCCCTGTAGATTTTTCTTTATTTCACATAATGCAACCTTCATGGCTGCCTGGGTCTTTTTTATGCTGTTGAAGTACTTAATGAGTTCCTGGAGCATCCATATAACCAGTGTTTTGAAATGTGCATCTGATAGGTTGGCTATCTCTTCATCGCTTTATTGTATTTTTTTCTGGAACTTTGAAATGTTCTTTCAGTTGGGCCAGTGTTTTGTTGTTGTTGTTGTTGTTGTTGTTGTTATTATTTGTTTCAGCATGTCTGTTATGTAGTAAGGGGAGGAGCCTTAGGTGTTCACCAGGGCAGAGCAACACACGTGGCTGTTGAGACACTTTATGTGGCAGAGGGGTCTGAGAGGGAACACTGTGGCTTGCTCCAGTCTCTGCTGGCTTTCAGTCACTTCCCCAGCTACCCACAAGAAAATTGGGCCCTTCTAGTGCTGATTCCCAGGGAGTGGGTTTATGTACATTCTATGACCCTGTGGGTCCCTCCCAGGAACTCTCCTGTGAGGCTGGGAGTTTCTTCTGCCACCTCAACCCCCACAGTTGTTTTCAGCCAGAGGCTTTAAGGCTTTATTTCCCTACACTGGAACCCTGAGTTGTGCAGTCTGTCTCACTCCCCATTTGTTCCTCCAGTTTATCCGCATGTGAATGTGAGACTGCCCGGTCTGCAAGCCACTGCCCAGTCTTCTTGCCTGCCCCAGTCCTCCAGCAGCTGCATTTCTATGAGTCCACTCCACCTGGCTGCCCATCTCTGTCCCTCCTACAGCTCTGGATGAATGTTTCTTCTTTAACTCCTTGGTTGTCAGACTTCCATACAGTTCAATTTTCTCTCAGTTCTGGTTGTTTTTTGTTTTTAAATTTGTTGTTGTCCTTTTTATTTTGCAAGGAGGCACAGTGTTTCTATCTATGCCTCCATCTTGGCCAGAAGTTTCAGTTTTTATTGGTTCTTAACTGCAGTTGTCTCATTTATGGGTGGGCTTTACCCTCAGGCAGGTTGACCATGGGGCTTAACCTTGACCATATCATGCAAACTTATGTACAGTTTGCATGATAAAAAAATATGAACAGTAAAATGATGACAACAGTAAAATGATGGCCTGATGTACAGATGTTGACAAAACAAAACAAATCCAAAACCAGCTCAAAAAACAAAACGAACACCACCAACAACAAAAAGAATAAATAAAAAGGGAAGACAAAAAAAGGATAAAGACAAGAGAAAAATCAATCAGAGAAAAAACACAAAAGAGAATATGAAAAGAAATAAAAATAATAGTAATAAAACTATATATAAAAGGTATAAAATTAAATAAATAATAGGGAAATGGAAAAAAATAATAAGAAAATAGAAAAAAACAGAGTAAGAAAAAGAAAGAGGTAAATAAGAATTATGAAAGAGATGTGTCACATGGCATGTGAATGCTATCTTCTTGAACAGTTAGTTCTCTGAAGCATGAGAGTTAAAACAGGGGGCATATAAATAGGCTACTGTACTCAAGATAGGCTACTGTACTCAGTGATTAAGTAACCTATAGTACACCTCATAGCTTTTCCATAAGATGTTTTCAAATTTCTTGCAGATTTTTTCAATATCAAATATAAGAGAAATTTATTTTAAACATCTCTCCGGTATACTCAATGATTTCTGAATTATCTGTAGGAAGCTTTGACTTCGTTGTATAGAGTTTGATATAGGTGTTCACAATTAAAGCCAATCATGTTTTATATCAAAATTTATGTTAAGCAAAGCTAAGTTACTCGAGTTTTGGTCTAAGTATATTTCAGGTATGCATTGGGATGCCTTTGCCCATTTGCATAGTGTTCATTCTCAACCTTCATCACAGGAAGCATACATGAGACCTTCAGCAATGCATAAACATTGGTAAAAAACTTGATGTCTGTGCAATCTCTGCTAATGACACTGGACTATTTTCATTAAATAACTTAGAAGTAACACATCACTGTGGATCTGGATGTCAGGTATTGAATTATCAGTTCTTTGAAGAAATAATTTTTGAGGAAATGTGAGAAGAAGGAGTACATTTTATAAAATATTACAGTGAAGATCAAAACAAACCTTTGAATAGCAAGAGTTTTAAGTATGCTATTAAAAATATGTAGTGAACAGTTAGGAAAATTACCAGACACTGAAAAAAAAAGTGAGCTTGCCAAAGAAGGATTTTAGCGAAGATTTCGCCTTTATTCAGTGATCTTACAAGGAACAAGTTACAGTTAAAGATTGAATGGAAGTGCTTGCCATTGTTGTTCCCCATCTGATTGTCACTGTTTACATTTCTTTGTTGAGATTCTATCTCCATAAGCTTTTTAGCAGATACATGTTGAACATTTCTGTTTTATGGTCAAGACAGGATTAAGAGACCAGGGAGATTTACAACTGATTTGTCTGTTTCATTCTGTTTTCATGACCATATTTTACTTCATCTTGATTTATAAACAAAACTTGGAAAACCTATGAAAATGTGTTTTGTTGTTATTTGGGAATAACACAGAAAATATTGCTGTTATTTTTGGTGAAGAAAGTCAATTTTGTAGAGTTTATTACAACATAAAGAGAAGGTGGACTTTGTTTAAAAAAAAGAATTATGAAAGAGAAAAAACAGTAAAAATGTGAAATAAAAAAAGAAAAATAAAAAAGAAAAAGGTGGGGCTTGTCTCAGATCTTGTGCTTGCTGTGATCACCATTTTATATGCACTTTGTGTAGCTTGTTGAATCCTGCAAAAATGTTGTCTGAAGCTGGACACTTATTGGCTGGTCCAAGGTCTCCCAGGAGGTTCTGTGGTGAAAGCTAATGTCAGAGATGGTTCCCATCTGGCTCTCAGCTACCTATGCTAAGCTTGGCAGATCCCATAGGAGTCTGGTGGGTGGGGTCTCTGGAGCCCAGAGTTTGGGTCAGTGTGGACTCTCACACTTCCAATGGCCCAACTTTGTGCTGTTCTCCCTTGTCCAAGCAACAGTGGCCAGTGGGGGACTTGGAATAGAAGGGGTGATGCAAACAGTCTGGCAGGGATGCTTGCAATTTGTAGGAGAGGGAAGCTGAAATTCTTCCCCTTCCCAAGGCTGTGTAGCCTGAACTTACTGGGTAACTTGGATCTGTTTCCTTGTAATGCAGCCGTAGAACCCAGAACAAGCCTGTCTGATTCCCAGACAGAAGCTTGACCAGAAAACACGGTTACAAAACCCCAGCACTGCATAGTTCCCTGACACTCCTGTGCCACCTAACCAAACAGAAGATTTTTTAAAAATCAAGACAACCAGGACTGTTTGTGGCTCCAATCTGTGTGTGTGTGTGTGTGTGTGTGTGTGTGTGTGTGTGTGTGTGTGCCCACCATGGAGAGAACAGCCAAAACTCTAAGCTCTACCCAGATTCTGAAGAGGACAAATATCCCACTCCCACGTGCCATTTAACCAAGCAGATGGGGCCAAATTTTCAGCCCAATGTTGCACCTCTTTTCCTAAGGAGACAGCAGGATGGTTCAATACCAACAGCTCAACAAGTAGAGGGAGGGACACTGCCCAAGTGCTCCTGGTGGGCAAGACTGGTCCTCTTTCTTAAGCTATGCATTCTAGACTCACACAAGCTCTCTGTCCAAAGTCCTTCCACTGTATAGAGGGCCCCTCAAAGTCCCTGCTGGTTGTAGTGAGTAGACCCCTCCACTATCCTGAGCTGGTGTCCCCTCTAGCAGTCACAGACCTCAGCAGATTTCCCAAGCTGGTGTTGTAACATGGGGTTACTCTTTCCTTGGGATGCTGTGGTCTAGGACTCCCATGTGTACCTAATCCCCTCTGATTTCCACTGCCTGATGCTACGTGGGCTCCTCTTCCCTTTCCTGTTGCTCTGGATTGGAGATCTTTGCATGGAGTTGATACCCAGTGAGCTCTGCTGTACAATATTCCTCCAGATTCCCAACCCCCACACCTGTGCAAGGGGCCTTACCCATTCCTTGTTTCCTCATGTCTTCCTCCATGTTCCTATTTATGAAAATTTTAGATCAACTACAATTTTGAATTTCTCTGCTTATATAGCTATATTTTAGTTGAGTCTTAACATTGTAAATTTATTTATTGTTTCATAGATTTTCTTTAGAGAGTAAAATTGCTAATATCTAAATTTATGTTCTTTCCTAGAGCTGAATTGTCCTAAATTGTGTATATTCTCTAAAAATACATGTGACTATTTTCTTTACTTTTTTAAAATGGTTTTTTACAGGTCTTAGGGTTTATTTGTTTATATTGTTTGTTCATTTCTGAGTAAAAAGAATTCTAACAAGCCTTCCCTGTTTGTTGAACAGATTGTTCTTGTCTCCTTAGTTTACCACTGCCTCACTTTCATCATTCCTTTAGAAAAAAAGGTAGAGGGCATGTGCATAGATTTCTGAACTAAGGTAACACATCAGCTGTGAGGCATAAGACAGTATATTTCTGTAGTTTAACATAACCGAAGTGTGTCTCTTGCTTTCATAACCCACTATGGTATTCTAGATCTGAAGTACCTAAGGAACCTAGGCTCCTATGTCATGTGTCATATGATCCACTGGAGTCCTGCATTGTTTTTCACCCAGTTAGAAGGATATAAAAGGAGGATGTGGAGGAAATTCATATGCCATTTAAAAGGCCCTGTCCCAGAGTAACAACTATTACTTTTATCATCATTTCATTGACAAAATTAGTTCCATATTTATACCTAGAAATGAGAGAGGAAGGCTGATAAATGTTATATCTTCATGTGTAGTTTCTTTTAAGTATACCTTCATATATGTGTATAATTGAAGAGAGATTACACTTGTTGATGGATACCTACCATCTCTGCCATATTCATTTTCTGTCCCTCTGACTTGTAATTATTAGTGAACACCTTGATCACAAAGAGTACATACTCCTATCCAAGTAAGACAACTCAAAGTCCCGTTTAGTCACAAAAGCCAGTTAAGAGTTAAAGTTCTGGGTGATGTGCAGCCCTCTGCTGCAGTTTTGGATGTGACAGTTTTAAGTCTTGACAAGTCACTTTATCGACTCTATAATGATAGGAAAAAGACAAAATAATTTCAATAAACACTCTCATTCAGAAAAGGGAAGAATAGAAAGCATGTGTCGACAGTGAAGATAAATTCCTGCTGACAGGTGTCATGAAGAGCCCCTGCTGTGGCAATGGGAGAAGTTCCCTGTTTGGATGATGGCTTTTCTTCCTGTGAAAAATTATTTTGTCCAGGTTTCTCCAAAGGACCTTGATCTTGTTGTCTGTATGAGTTATGATACCTTATCTCTCTTATCACCATTTTTGAGGTAGTCACATGGGAGTATGCATTCCTTGTATATATACAAATCCCTCTTTGTGCCACTTATTATGCAATTATTTCTCAGCTCCAAACCTATGTTCTGCTTTGTAATACAGATTTCAACACTATGTGCTTCACATTTCTGTTTTTCCAGGTGGCTCCCAGTTAGTCTCTACCAATAGTGACACTAAAGGGAAGCTATTAGGATTGAGTAGAGGCTGAGATGTGCTTTTGTCTCTGAGTGTTGAGTAATGCTTATTCACCACAACTGCAATAGTTCCTTCCTATCCAGCAGCTGAATCCAGTTTGGTGTTTGTCCAACATGTACAAATCCATCTAGTTTGTATATCCAGACCTCAGAGATACAAACACCAGGACAACAATTCCTGAACCTCACAGGCACAGAACACCCCTACCTTGAAACTTTTTAAATTGAATAATTTCAACATTTATCCTTTGTTCCTCCAGCACTAAAGATAAGAGCTGATTCCTAAAGTGACTATGTCCAAAATATCTTAGTCTTACTCTCTTTTTAGCCTTTGTAGTTATCTAATTGATAACTTTATATGTGATTTATAATTATTGATATTCACATTACCTATCATTAAAATATTTTTTTGTGATTTCTGTCACTTGGCTGAACCTTAGCTGATACAGATATTTATTCCAGAGAAAGCAATAGAAAGTAAAAACAATAAGATAGGCTATTTTTATTTTTTTTGGTATTTTTAATTACTATTTATCTCCCTTATATCTCCTCCCTCCTGCAATCATCACACTGTTGTCCTTGTCCATGAGTCCTGTTCCTTTTTTGCTCAGTCCCTGTACCCCTTAACTTCCTCAGAGCTGTCAGCCTGCTCTCTAGCTACGAGTCTGTCTTTATCTTGCTTGTCAGTTCAGTTTGTGCATCAGATTCCACATATGAGTGAAATCATATGGTATTTTTTTTTCTGACTGGTTTATTTCACTTAGCATCATATTCTCTAGGTCCATCCATGCTTTCACAAAAGACAAATGTTCTCCTTTTTACAGCAGAGTAGTATTCCATCATGTAAATATCCCATGGTTGTTTTACCCATTCATCTAATGATGAACAATTGGGCTGCTTCCATATCTTGGTGATTCTAAGTAACTCTGAAATAAACATAGGGTGCTTATGTTCTATCAAATTAGTGTTTCAGGTTTCTTTGCATAAATCCCAGAAGTGTAGTCACTGGTTCATTAGGCATTTCAATTTTTAATTTTTTGAGGTATCTCCATATCTCTTTCCCCAGTAGCTATACCCATCTGCACACCTACCAACAGTACAAAAATATTCCCCTGCCTCTACATCCTCTCCAGTACTTGTTGTTTGTTGATGTATTGATGATAGCCATTCTCATGCATGCAAAGTGACACCTCATTGTGGTTTTAACTTGCACATTTCTGATGATAACTGATGTTGAACATCTTTTCACATGTCTATAGGCCATCTGTACGTTCTTTTTGGTTAAGTGTCTATTCAGGTCCTTTGCCCATTTTTAATTGGACCACTTGTTTGTTTTAGTGCTGTTTTATAAGTTATTTATAAATTTTGGATATTAGGCCCTTATCAGATATATCAGTGAATATATTCTCCCATTCAGTGTTTTTTTTTTTTCCATTTTGTTGATGGCTTCCTCTTCTCTGCAAAAATTTTTTTGTTTGATGTAGTCCCATTGGTTTATTTTTCTTTTATCTCCCTAGCCTGAGGACATATATCAGAAAAAAATATTGTTATGAGTAATGTCTAATATTTTACTACCTATCTTTTCTTCTAGGATTTTTTATAGTTTGGCTGTAATGTTTAAGTCTTTAATCCATTTTGAATTTTTTTCTTGTATGTGGCATATGAAGGTGGTCTAACTTCATTTTTCTGCCTGTATTGTCAGATTTTTTCAAAGCCAGATAAAAGTATTATAAAAAAATTGTAAGCCAATATTCCTGGTGAACATAGATACTAAAATCCTCCCAAAATATTAGCAAACAAAAAAATAATACATTAATAAAATCATATAAGATCTTCAAATATAATTTATTCCAGAAATTCAAGGTTGATATTACATTATCAAATCGATAAATGTTATACACCATAGAAAAAAATGAAGGGTAAAAATCACATGATCATATCAATAGATGCTCAAAATTCATTTAATAAAATCCAGCACATTTATGATAAAATATTTCAGCAAAGTGAGAATAGAAGGAACATACATAAACATAATAAAGGCAATATATGATCAACCCATTGCCAACATCATAAACAACAGGCAAACACTACAAGTATTCCTTTTAAGATCAGGAATAAGACAGGGATGCCCACATTCACTTCTCTTATTCAATAGAGTACTGGAAGTCCTAGCCATAGCAATCAGACAATAAAACAAAATAAAAGTCATCCAAATTGGAAAAGAAGAAGTAAAACTATCTTTATTCTAAAGATTCCACAAAAAAATACTAGAACTAATAAATGAGTTCAGCAACATAGTAGGATACAAAATTAATATTCAGAAATCAGTTGCATTTTTATCCACCAATAAGGAGATTATACATATAGGCACACACACACACACACACACAAATAGTGCATATTACATAACCAATTCCCACATACTCTCATTAAGAATATGAACCAAGTAATTAAATATTTGTGGAAAAACATAACATAGCATTGTGCAAAAGGGCAAAAATAAAATCATAGCTGAGTATGTAAATATTTTGGTAAACTTATTTTCAAGATGCAGGAAAAGTCAAAAGTGAGCCATGCAATTGAGACTGAGAAGATTACTCTAAAATATGAGCAGGCAAATAGAAGTAGAAGTGGTACCATAGAGTCCAGAAAAGAATTCAGGCTTTAAAATGTCATGAAGGGGAAACAAAAGAGTCCAGGGCTGGGACATGGTCCAGCAGGAGAAAAGATCATAGATGAGGACAAGGGCCAACAGGGCCTTATATTCTGGGAGTGGTATTGAGACTCTCTACTAGCATTGATGGGGAGCTATGGGCATATTTTAAGCAGAATAATTCCATACATAGATTATCTTTAGGAACTCCACAAACAAAACTATACAAGTTTTAAAGACCATAAGAGAGAGAAGCTGGTGCCTAGATGGATGTTGCTGGTTGCACGAAAGAATAGTCAAAGTTTTAGTGTATAAGAAAATCAATATCAGTTAAGTCCATTTTATCTAATGTGTCACTCAGTTTCACAACTATCCTTGTTGCAGATGATGTGATAGTGTATATGGAAAATCTTATAGGCTCCACAAAATAATGCCTTGACCTAATAAGTGAATATGGAAAACAGTGGGATACAAAATCAATATTCATAAATTGAAGGCATGTTTGTACACCAACAACAAAATATCAGAAACAGACATTAGGGGAAAATCTCATTTGATATAGCAGCAAGAAAAATAAATTATCTAGGGATTAACCTAACCAAGTAGGTAAAAGACATATACCCAGAAAACTACACCACACTGAAGAAACAAATTGAGGAAGACACAAATAAATGGAAGCATATACTGTGTTCATGGATTGGAAGAATTAACATCATGAAAATGCCCATCCAAAACAATTTATAGATTCAACACAATCTCCATTAAATATCAAAGACATATTTTCCAGATATAAAATAAACATTTCTAAAATTTATATGGAACCACAAATGACCCCTAATATCTTCAGCAATTTTGAGAAAGAAGAACAAAATATGAAGGATCACAATACCTGCCATCAAACTATATTACAAGGCCACAGTAATCAAAACAGTCTGGTACTGGCAGAGGAACAGACACATAGATCAATGGAACAAAATAGAGAACCCAGGAAAAAAACCCATACCTCTAGTCAATTAATGTTCAACAAAAGGGGCAAAAGTATAAAATGGAGTAAAAAAAGCCTCTTCAACAAATGGTGTTGGTAAATCTGGACAGCTACATGCAAAAAAAAAAAAAAATGAAACTCGACTACCAACTTACAATATGCACACACACAAACTCAAGATGGATAAAAGACTTACATACAAGTTGTGATGCTATAAAAGTCCTAGAGGACAACATAGGCAGAAAAATCTCAGATTTTCCATGCAGCAATATTTTCACTGATATGTCCCCTAGAACAAGGGACATACAGGAAAGAAAAACTAAATGGGACTTAATCAAAATATAAAGCTTCTGCACAGCTGAAGATAACATCAGCAAAATGAAATGGTAACCAACCATGTGGGAAAATATACTTACCAATGATACTTCTAATAAGGGTTTGATCTCCAAATTACATAAAGAACTCACACAACTCCACTCCAGGAAGACATACAACCTAATTAAAAAATGGAAAAAGGACCTGAACAGACTCATCTCCAAGAAGTACAAACAGAGGGCCCAGAGACACAGGAAGGATGCTCAGCATCACTAGACATCAGAAAAATTCAAATTAAAACTACAGTGAAATACCACTTGACACTCGTCAGACTGGCCATCATAAACAAATAAAAAACAACAGTGCTATAAAAAAGAAACCATAGTATTCTGTTAGTGGTATGCAGACTAGCACAGCCACTGTGGAAAAAAGTATGATATTTCTTCAGAAAACTAAAAATGGAACTTCCTTTTGCCTCAGCAGTTCCACTACTGAGATTATACCCTGAGAATCCTGATACAACAATTCAAAGCAACCTATGCACCCCAATGTTCCTCGCAGCATAATTTACAACACCCAAGTGTGGAAGCAATCTAAGAGCCAATCAGTAAATTAGTGGTCAAAACCTTGTGGTACAGTGGAATACTATGCAGTGGAAAGAAAGAAGGAGCTCCTGCCCTTTGTGACAACGTGGATAGAATGGAAGAACATTACGTTACATGAAATAACCCAGGTGGTGAAATACAAATATCATATGATCTCACCTATAAGTGGAACCTAATCAATGAAACAAACAAGCATAGAAAATATAACCAGACATTGAAATAAAGAACAAACTTACAGTAACCAGAGAGGAAGCAGAAGGGAGATAACAGGACAGAAAGGGAAGGTTTGTCAAAGAACTTGTATAAAGGACCCATGGACCAAGCCAAAGAGGGGAAGGATTGTAGTTGAGAGGTAGGGGTGGGTAGAGCAGGGGCAAGTGATGGTGGGAAAATGGAGACAGCTGTATTTAAATAATAAAAATATTTTTAGGACCAAGATGGAAGAGTATGCAGATATGCTTTGCTTCCTTGCACAACCAATAGAATGACAGGAAGTAATTTTAAATAAATAAATAAATAAATCAAAATTGCCAGAATATTGAACCATATGGAAGTTCAACAATGAAGGTGTTAAGAAACATTCATCCAGACTTGTAGGAGGTGCAGAGAAGATGCATGGCAAGGCAGCACCTGGCCTATTTGGGTGGTCCCACATTCACTTGCAGATATACCTCAAGGAACAACTGAGGAGCAAGACAAACTACAAAACCCAGGGTTATAGCAAAGGGAAATAAAACCTCAAAACCTCAGCTCTAAAAGACTGTGGGTGTTGTGGCAAGGCAAGAAACTCCCAGTTTCACAGAAAAGTACATTGGAGGGGGCCATGGGGATCTAGAACATACACAAACCCATCCACATGGAATCAGCACCAGAAGTACCAAATGCTCTTGTGAGTAGCACAAAAAGTAACTAAAAGTGGGGCAAGATACCAGCAAGGTGCATTGTTCCCTCTCAGACCTGACCCCCACATGTAGCAACACAACACAACTATGTAGTTTGCCCTGCCCTGGTGAATACTTAAGGCTCTACCCCATACAACATAAAAGTGCACTGAGACAAAGAAATATGGTCCTAATGAAAGAACAGATCAAAACTCCAGGAAAACAACTAAGCAATGAGGAAATAGCCAACCTATCAGGTGCAGCATTCAAAACACTGGTAATCAGAATCCTCACAGAAATCATTGAGTATGGGCACAAAAGAAAGGAAGAAGTAAAGGCTTTATAAAGTGAAACAAATAAAAATATGTAGGGGACAAACATTGAAGGGAAGGAAACTGGGACTCAAATCAACAATTTGAAACAGAAGGAAAAATAAACATTCAACTGGAATAGAATAAAGAAATAAGAATCCAAAAAATGAGGAGAGGCTTGGAAACTTCCAGGACAACTTTAAATATTCCAACATCTGAATCATAGTGGTGCCAGAAGGAGAAAATGAAGAGCAGGAAATTGAAAATTTATTTGAACAAATAATGAAGGAGAACTTCACCAATCTGACAGAGGAAATAGATTTCCTAGAAGTCCAGGAAGCTCAGAGTCCCAAAGAATTTGGATCCAAGGAAGCATATACCAAGGCACATCATAATTACATTGCCCATGATTAAAGAGAAATCTTAAAAGCAGCAAGAGAAAAGGAAACAGTTACCTACAAAGGAGTGCCCATAAAACTATCGGCTAATTTCTTCAAAGAAACCTTACAGGCAAGAAGGGGATGGAAAGAAGTATTTGAAGTTATGAAAGGCAAGGATCTATATCCATGAATACTCTATCCAGCAAAGCTATCATTTAGAATGGAAGGTCAGATAAAGTGCTTCCCAGATAAGGTCAAGTTAAAGGAGCTCATCATCACCAAGCCCTTATTACATGAAATGTTAAAGGAACTTATCTAAGAAAAATAAGATAAAAATATGAACAGTAAAATGACAAAAAAACTCAAACTATTAACAACTGAACCTAAAAAAACAACCAAACAAACTAAGGAAACAACTAGAAAAGAGCTAATTCATAGAAATGGAGATCACATGGAGGGTTATCCCCATGTAGGGGATAGTAGAGAATAGGGGAACAGGTATAGTGAATAAGAAGCAAAAATATTAGGTACAAAACAGACAGGGGGAGGTTGAGAATATTATAGGATATGGAGAAGCTAAAGAACTTATGTGTATGACCCATAGATATAAGAGACCATTCTGTGTGGTGTGGGCCCAGCTCCCACTCAGAGATGCACAGGACCCATGCCCATGGATAGGTTCTCCCGTGGGGAATCAGGCCTGCATTGTACCTAGGTTGCTTTGAGACTTGCTTTTTGCTAAAATTCCCTCACCCTGAATTGAGACAGCAAGTGCTTACTATAACTTCTTAAAATCCATGCTAACCCTTCCAAGGATGAGGGAACAGGTATAACCAGTTCAACCACTTTTCCCTTTGCATTTGCAAATAACCTTCTTTTGTGATGTGATTGCCGGCATTGCCTCCTTTCTTTTCTGTAAAAGGTAACCACCTAAAGCGAACTTGTGCTTGATAAGTGAGGACCATTATGTAATGTGCCCAGAAAAGAAATAAAGGCTGGTCAAGGCAAAGACCAAGGCTTTTTCTCCTCTTGAGAGAGAAGCCATGTCATCCATTCTTCTCCACAAGACTTGGTAGTCCGTGTGAATTTCTCTATTCTCACCCACAATGTGGCGTACCCCACGAGCCAGTGTCTGCATCACATAGATATTAACTAAGGTGGGGGGATGAAGGAAGGTGGGCTGTGCTGGGCAGAAGGGATAAAGGGGAAATCATGTGAGACAACTGTTATAGCATAATCAATAAAATATACTTAAAAACTAAAATAAGGGTAGTCTGAGAGAAGGGATTTTTCTGCCATGTGGCCTAGCATAGTAAGGAAATAGGTCATGGTTTCTGGTGTGGAGGATTTCCACCATGAGATCTATAGGAGGAAAAAGTCATGCAAGAGGAAAGGGTGTGAGGAGAGAACTAATGGAGCTGTGTGGGGACCTGCTTAATTAAGCTCAGATTCATGGAAATGCTTGTAGCTGAACTGTGACCAAGAATGCTGAATTAGATTTCAACTTCTCTGAAGGGCATATAGAGAAGCTACTCTCTTGGGACGTGTGCCTCCCTGGATTCCACTATGATCCAGTGTAACACAGCACATGTTTCCCTGAACCATTAACATGGAGGATGAGAACAACATACCCCAGATCCCAAAGGAGAGAGCTGCTTCAAGAGGATGGTGCTCTGAAACCCCAAAAAACATCCTCCAGAGAGGAGGGAGACCTGTTTGTGCAGCTGGTTTAAGAACAGATAAGGATATGGAGAACTTCTGGGTATGGTTCTGGCTTACAGTCTGATAGGGAGCAAGGGAAGTGCTGGGTCTTGTAGGAGAACAGGGCTCTGAGCACGTGTGCTCTCAGCTCTACCCCCAGGTTTGGAATACTATAAATTAAAAACTTTTTCCCTCAAAAAAAAAACAAAAAAAAACAAAACAAAACAAACAAAACAGAACAAGATACTTTTTCATATATACTCTTTCTTAGTAAAACAGCTTCTGCATAAAGGAAGTGTAAGTGTACACTCATGAATATGAAAGTGTTATTTGAAAGTAACATAGGTCTACAACAATGTATACAAAATCCTAAAATTCATAAAGCTCATAAAACCATTTCTTTCTTTTTTTTTTAACCCAAGAAGATCATCGTACTTGGGCTGATTCATGTCAAATTTGACTGGAACTGAAATGAAGTATTTAGTAACTTAAATTTCCCCACTTTGTAACAAGTATTTAGTAACTTAAATTTCCCCACTGTGTAACATTTACACAATATTTATACTTTTTGGAATTTATTTTAATACAGGTTAAGTATATTATAAAATTTATTATATACCCAATATGTTAATATGCTAAAACTATACACAAACTTCTGGTTCCAGAAGTTTTGAGAGAAAAGATTGCATCTCTGTGTTTTATGAAAATTCAATAAAATTATTATCCAAGTAAGAGCAAGGAAAGCAGTAAAATAATGCAATTAAATACATTTCAAATGGAGAAGAGAAAAAATTATTGCTGTCCACTTTACAATACATAGAGCCATATATTGTTAACGTCCAAATTTCCCAACCTTGTTATGCCCAATGACTGCAGTGAAGCAGCTTGAGTAAACATGTCTGTTGTGCTTGTCATATCTTGTTAAATGAAGATAGAAAGAGAGCTGTGTAGACCACTGCATGTGGTCAGAAGGTTGTAAAAATGAGCACTAACTAGAAATGAGAATGATAGCCTGCAGTGTTGTGCTCAAAACATTGCTTACAAACTAGAACTCTGGTGCTTAAAAGCTCATTATTTTATTAATTTGGAAACATCTCTTTGTGTTTTTATTATAATTTAAAATAGTTATAATGTCATTGAGATAGAAAAGCATTTGAAATGATTTTATGCATCTTCTGCCGCCTTCAATATTTAAAGGGTCTTAGAAAAATGAACCTGAATTATTTTTTACCTATTTTATATTTTCCATTTCTTGTATGTTTTGGTATCAGAAAGCATCAGTTTTTACATTCTGTTCTAGGACTTCTAGATATCACTAAAGTCACATGTAAACATTAACTATGAATAATATATGATGTTCACTGTGTTCATCTCTTACTCAGCCATGACCACAGGAGTATACTGTTGTTAAGTTTTTCAAAGCCCGCTTGAAATATAAAATCCATGGATCCCTTTCTGGATGCACCAATACTTCCCCAACATCCCTATCACAGCAGCATATATTGAGTCCCATGATGTACTTTAGAGAAGTCTAATATCACTGTGATTTTTCCATTCTGAGCTTTTTTGTGTGCCTTATCCTTAGAGAACTCATTACTTAACCTTGAAGTTTATGGTTTTCACCAGGAAATGCTTGTTGTTGTTTTTTTTTTAATTTGCTGCCATGTCCAGTATTAAAACAATATACCCAATAGATATATTTGAAGAGTGTTAGTGGTCAAATGATTTGGTAAATGGAATATACCTTTCTGAAGAGTGATGATACACACAGGGATGTTAAGTCTCTGAGAACCCCTACAGTCAAGAGATCTGGTGGATTCTTCTGAATCCAGTGCAGTACAAACTCATTTTTTAAATTATTTATTTATTTTTAGAGATAGAGGGAAAGAGATACTTATCTGAATATTCAAACTTGTTTGCTATCACCTCTACCATAAGCATGGGCAAATTGTTCTTTTAGGAAATGTTTTATAAATATCAGTACTTTCTTTTTTTTAAAGATTTTATTTATTTATTTTTAGACAGAGGGGAAAGGAGAGAGAAACATCAATGTGTGGTTACCTCTCATGCTTCCCTCCTTGGGGACCTGGCCTCTCATTGAGGGCCGAACGGTAACCCAGGCATGTGCCCTGACTGGAAATTGAACAAGTAGCCCTTTGGTTTGCAGGCTGGCACCCAATCTATTTAGCCACAAAGGCCAGAGCTATATATTGGTACTTTCTAAGTAATTTTGGTACCTTGTGAGTTTTTTCAATATATAAATTCCCATATTACATTTTAGTCTGGAAAAGCTTTACTGTATTGATTATCAATTATTCCTCATTTATATCTTCAAAACATTTATATTTATTTCCTCTTCTTTATTTCTGATATTTTTTCCTTTGTATATTTCCATAGCTTTCTGTGGAGGTTCATCCTCCAAATCACATGAACTGGTTTAAGTTCTACATTTTAAACACCAGAAATAAACTTTCACAGAATTCAGCAGAAAAGGATTTATAGAAAACATATTAAAATGCTAATATCTCTCTGAAACAATGAATGAGCAGCAGAAATGGACTCAAAGAGTTGGCAAGAGCAGATGGTGGGAAGGCTAAGAGGAGTGTGTCACCAGAAACTGTCTCTCTCACACATGACACTTGACACCACTGCCCCCAGACACTCCGTAGTGTCCTGGGACCTCTGGACTAAAAGATCCTTCTTGTCACACTGATGAATGCTTGATTTATTAGAAACCTGTCCAAAATTTCCTGACTTTTCTGTAGAAGAGTATTTCATTCAAATTCTGAGCTATGATATCTACTTAGCCAACCTTTGGCTACATGGTCCCAATATGTGTCAGATAAACTAAAGGAGAAATATGGACTTTGCCTCTCTCATCTGGAGATATTTTCCAATCAAAAGTCTGCTTTTAGCTAGATAAAAAGCACATACATACACAATATCCATAATGCCACTGATTTGCTTTTGAATTATCCTTTTTCCTTATGTTTAATGTGTGTTTATACTTACATTGATGCATATTTGATTTTATAGCAGTTATTCTTTGTCATTCTTTATATTATCTCCTACTCTTACCCTATCCCATCTCTTATTTCATAGAATCTATGCTCCATAAATTAACTAAAATAACAGCAGATGCTGCTTAAAGTTTACTCCTCTTCCCTTCAGTGAATCTGTTGAAAAATATGCACTTCTGCTTTTATTGTTTTTTTGACATTATAAAAAATTTTTGAGGGTTAACATTTTTCTTCATCTTCATTCATCCTTTTAAAACAAGACAACTAAGATTTAGCATCTGTTCCTAAAACAAACTGAGGATAAGTGTCTTTGAGATCTCATGTTTACATTTAGCCATCTCTTCTTGAATTAGCTGGAGGGCTAATTCAGCAGCCCTTACATGTGCAAAGTACCAGTGCGACAGGAAATTAAGCAGGGGTAAATTTATCAGACTTGCCAGGCACAAAAATCTCATGAGACTCATTCTTGTTGCTATTTTCAGTGTCAGAGAATAACATGTATCCTTTACATGGAAACTCCTGCTATGTTTCCTCCCCTCCAATACATTTGTGTGGTTGCTCCCTCCCTGTGTTAACACCTGTCTCAACATTGCCATGCTTCCAAAGGTGGCACAGGGGCCTCTTCATGGTGTGACCAACTAGACTTTGGCTTTATGGAATTATTTCATGCACATTTCCCTAGCCCCTTTCTTGACACTGCCCCCTGACATGTAAAGGATAAACACATTCATCTAGAGCTATAGCAATATCTTCCTTTTAGGTGTAGCCACCTGTTCTTTTTGTCTCCAAGGTACTATCCTCCTCAAATATGAGTGGTACTTGTCCAAGTGCTGCTGCCAACTCATCAGGGCTTCATCTGTGAGGTCTACTCTGCCCTTGGTTCCATAGTCCACCACTCTTAGAGCTCTATCATTCACTGAATCCAAATAAGCAACATTTGGTGAATTCTGATATCCCAGGCTGTTCTATCCCTTACAAACTAGAAAATTCATGGAATACAAAATAGTTTTCAATTACATTCTGCCTTCATAAAAGAAAATTTCAGTCCAATGTCTTCCTTGAAGGTGGTAATATCTGAATATCACTCTTCCTTAGGTCCAACAGTGAGCAAGGCTATCTATTGTCTCATACTCTTTTTTGTTGAAGAAGAGATGAAAGGAAGGGGATTCATCTATTGTGTTGGCCAAAACATCCATTTAGTTTTTTTCCCTTAAAATAAAAGATGAAACTTTCATTTTCACCAATAACTTTATATACTTGGATATTGTGAGTATATCAGCTATCTTCCACTATTTGCTACTAGTGGGTAGAAGACAGGGGAGCTGCTAAAGATTTTCCAATGCACAAGATAGCCCCACAGCAAAGAATTATTTGGCAGAAATGTAAATAGTACCAAGAAACTTTGTAAACCGCTTTTTTAAATTAACTATATTTTATTGATTATGCTTATTACAATTGTCCCATTTCCCCCTTTCACTCCCCTCCATCTGCACACCCCCTCCCACCCACATCCCCCCCCTTTAGTTTATGTCCATGGGACATACATATGAGTTCATTGGCTTCTGCATTTACTATACTATTCTTAACCCTCCCTTTCTATTTTCTGCCTACCATTTATGCTGCTTATTCTTTGTACCTTTTTCCTCTCTCCCCCACTCGCACTACCTGTTGATAACTCTCCATGTGATCTCCATTTATGTGATTCTGTTCCTGTTCTAGTTGATTGTTTGGTTTGTATTTGCTTTTGTTTTAGGTTCACTTGTTGGTAACTATGAGTTTGTCATTTTACTGTTCATATTTTTCATCTTCTTCTTTTTCTTAGATAAGTCCCTTTATCATTCCACATAATAAGGGCTTGGTGATGATGAACTCCTTTAACTTAATCATTTCTGGGAAACATTTTATCTGCCCTGCCGTTCTAAATGATAGCTTTGCTGGATAGAGTAATCTTGGATATAGGTCCTTACTTTTCATGATTTTGAATACTTCTTTCCAGCTCTTTCTTGCCTGCAATGTTTCTTTTGAGAAATCAGCTTATATTCTTATGGGAACTCCTTTGCAGGTAACTCTCATTTTATTTTACTGCTTTTAAGATTGTCTCCTTATCTTTAATCATATCTAAAGTAATTATGATGTACTTTGGTGTGTTCTTCCTTAGGTCCAACTTCTTTGGGACTCTCTGAGCTTCCAGGACTTCCTGGAATTCTATTTCTTTTGCCAGATTGGGGAAGTTCTCCTGCATTATTTGTTCAAATAAATTTTCAATTTCTTGCTCTTCCTCTTCTCCTTCTGGCACCACTATGATTCAAATGTTGGAATGTTTAAATTGTCCTGGAGGTTCCTAAGCCTCTCCTCATTTTTTGAATTCTTGTTTCTTCATTCTGTCTGGTTGGATGTTTCTTTCTTCCTTCTGGTCCACACCATTGATTTGAGTCTCAGTTTCCTTCCCATCATTGTTGGTGCCCTGTACATTTTCCTTTATTTCATTTAGTATAGTCTTCATTTTTTCCTCTAATTTGCGATCATAACTGAGCATCTTGATTACCAGTATTTTTAACTGTACATCTTATAGGTTGGCTATTTCTTCATTGCTTAGTTGTATTTTTGGGTGGGGGGGTCTTTGATCTGTTCTTTCATTTGGTCCATTTTTTTATGTCTAGGCACACCTGTTAAGTAGTACAGGGCAGAGCCTTAGGTGTTCACCAGGTCTGGGCAACCCAAGTTGCTGCCTTGTGATGCTGTATGTGGGATCAATTCTGCTTGCGTTGCTCTCCACCCATTTTCAGTCACTTCCTCTGCTACCCAAAATCAAATTGGGCCCTTCTGGTGCTGATTCCCAGAAGTGTGGGCTTGTGTACATTCTAGGAATCTGTGGATATCTCCAATGAACTCTCCTGTGAGGCTGGGAGTTTCTCCTGCTGCTTCAAACCCCAGAGGTGTTTTTAGTCAGGGGCTTTGAGTCTTTATTTCCCTGTGCTAGAGCCCTGGGTTGCATGGTCTATCTAGCTCCCCAGTTGTTCCTCCCAGTTTATCCACACACGAATGTGGGACTGCAAAGTCTACAAACCACCACCTTGCCTACTCTGGTCCTCCAGCCACTGCCTTGACTTGAGTCCTCTCCTCCCCTCCTACCAGTATGGATGAATATTTCTTCTTCAACTTCTTCATTGTCGGACTTCCATACAGTTAGATTTTCTGTCTGTTCTGGTGATTTTTTGTTTTTGTTTTTAAATTGTTGTTGTCCTTTTGGTTGTGTAAGGAGGTACAATGTGTCTACCTACACCTCCATCTTGGCCTGCAAAACACTTTTGACACATTTGCTCAGTCACAGCACCTTCTCCATACACTGCACAATTTTTTACAATTATTTTATTGTTGTTAAAGTACAGTTGTCTGCATTTATCCTCCACCCCCCACCCGAGCCATCCCCACTTTCCTCCCCTACTTCTGTCCCTTCTTGGTTTTGCCCATGTGTATATTATAGTTGTTTGTGAAAGCCCTTACTCCCATTATCTCCTCCCACCTCCTTTCTGGTTACTGTCAGATTGTTCTTAATTTCTGTCTCTGGTTATATTTTGCTTGCTTGTTTGTTTTGTTGATTAGGTTGCACTTAAGTGAGATCTTATGGTATTTGTCCCTCATCACCTGCCTTATTTCACTTCGCATAATGCTCTCCAGCACAATTTTTTTTTTTTGTATTTCAGTTGCACTTTTACCTTTTTTGAAATAATAAAGCATAATATGCCAAAAAATGTCACTTATTTTCTTTCATCTACAATACTATAGTGGCTGCATAAAAATTCACTAATTTTGATTTTTTAATGCATGCTGATATGACAGTTGTCATAACATAATCAAACAAAATTGTTTCTAATGAAGTTAAAAACAACTAAGCACTACTAGAGCCATCATATGGGGAAAAAAGCTAAACAAACTTTTTGGCTAACCAATTAACCAATTACTTCCACCTAAGCTTTCACCAAGTGTGGGTGTGTATGAACTTTTAAGCATTCTTATTGTATCTCATACCAATCTATTTCCTTATGTGTAAATAAACTACTATGTATGAGCCTTTGGTCTCTGACTCTACATTTATAATTTTTTATGTTTATTTCTAGTCCAATTTTATACCAACACAGAAAATTGCTTTCTTAATATTAGACTTGACTTCAATTCAAAATAATTCATTGGGATGACTTAGGTGAGTCTTACATCTCTTTATGATATAGTTACACTATTTTTATCATTCTGATAATTTTTAAATAACTTTTGCCTATGTTTTTCTTTTGAGATATTCTGTGATTCTTCTTACTTCCTGATGAAAGTGCTAAATATAATAGTGGCAAAGGCAAAATGAAGGCCATGGTTAAGAGCCCTTCTTTCAATCATTACACGTCCACTTATCACACTATCACTTTTTATCATCTGATTTCTTTTTTTAAGCTTTTATTTATTTATTTTTAGAGAGGGAAGGGAGGGGAAAGAGAGAGAGAGAGAGAAACATCAATATGTGGTTGCTGGGGGCCGTGGCCTGCAACCCAGGCAAGTGCCCTGACTGAGAATTGAACCTGTGATGCTTTGGTTCACAGTCCACACTCAATCCACTGAGCTATGCCAGCTAGGGCTATCATCTGATTTCTAATAGTGACATATGAAGTGACAGATGTTGGTTATTAACAACTTAGCCTCAAGTGTGAATAAATTTTCCAAAAATCTTCCCAAGTCAAAGTAGCTCATCAAAAAGGAGTTTTTTAAAATAACTATAATTTTCCTTAATAAGCATAACTTTCTTTCTTAGTGTATATAAAATCCAGTATCAATAATTTGTCTAAACTCTATTATTTCTGCATTTCAATTTTTTCCACTGTTCTTCTGTATCCAACTCATGTCATGATTTCTTTAAAGGTCAAAATTATAATGCATTCATTGCTTTGGGTTATAAACTTATTTAAAATAACTTGGTACAAAGAAAAAAAACAAAACAACATCAGCAAAACAGGTTCCTATGTTGAAACTGTTGCAGTATGAATTTTACATTATTTAAGTGCTAGGGTGTGGTTTGTTTTGATTGAACAAAATCTTTCTGAACTAACATTATTTCACCTCAAAATATTTTTTAATAGCTAGTGAAGTCGATCATCTTTTTAAATAACTGTTGGCTATTTTTATGTCTTCTTTAGAGAAGTATTTATTCAGATCATCTGCCTATTTTTTAAATGCATTATTTATTTTGTGTTGAATTGTATGAGTTTTTATATATTTTTATTAATCCCTTGTTAGAACTTTATTTACAAATATGATCTCCCATTCATCTGGTGGCCTTTTATTTTGTTGTTGGTTTATTTTGCTGTGCAGAAGCCTTTTATTTTCTATAGTCCCTTTCATTTATTTTTGCCTTTATCTCCCTAGTCTTGGTGGTGAAATTCATAAAAACCTTCTCTAAGATCAAGGTCTGTAAGTTCAGTACCTATACTCTCTCGTATATAATTTATTATTTCAGGTCTTACATTTAGGTCTTTGATCCATTTTGGGTTAATTTTTGTATATGGGGCAAAATTGTATTCTGGTGTCACTCTTTTTCATGTGGCTTTTTAATTTCCCCAACACCATTTACTGAGGAGGATTTCTTTTCTCAAGAGTGGATTTTTGTCTCTTTTGTTAAAAAATTATTTGCCCTTATACCTGTGGTTTGACTTCTGGGTTCTCAATTCTCTTCCATTATTCTGCATGTCTGTTCTTTTGCCAATGCCATACTGATCTGATTATTGTAGTTCTGTAGTATAATTTGGAATCATGTAGTGTAATTCAGGGTTCATTCTTTTTCTTAGGAACACTTTGGCTATTCAGGGTCTTCTGTGGTTCCATAAAAATATGATTTTCTGCTCTATTTCTTTAAAAAATGTGATTGAAATTTTAATGGGGATTATATTAAATCTGTGTATTGCTTTGGGAAATATAGCCATTTTAACTATGTTGACTCTTCCAATCCATGGACATGGAATATATTCTCATTTTATTTTGTCTTTTCCTATATGTTTTAATAATGCTTTGTAGCTTTCAGTATATAAGTCCATCACATCCTTTATTAAATGTATTCCTAGTTATTTTATTATTTTTGTTAAATTTCAAAATTAATTTTTTCTGAAATTGCATTATTAGTATACAGAAATACAGTAGATTTTTGTGCATTGAATTTGTATTTTGCAACTTTACTGTATTTGTTTACTATTTCTAATAGTTCTTGGTGGTTTTTTTAGGGTTTTCTATATAAATTTAAGTCATCTCCAAAAGTGGTACTTTTAATTCTTTATTCCCAATTTGAATGTCGTTTATTTCTTTCTCTTGCCTGATTGATCTGTTTAGGTCTTACAGTACTATATTGAATAAGAGTGGTGAGAGTAGACAAATGCAAATGAAAACTACAATGAGATACCACTTCACACCTGTTATAATAGATATTATTAACAAGAAAAGTATTAACAAGTGTTGGAGAGTTTATGGAAATAAAGCAATCCACATTCACTGGAAGGTAGACCAGTAAATCCACTATGGAAAATAATTTATGGAGGTTCCACAAAAAATTAAGAATAGAGTTATAATTATGACCCAGCAACCCCTCTTTTGGGTACTAACCCCAAAATGAAAATATTTATTCACAAAGACATATGAAGCCCTATTTTTTTAAAGATTTTATTTATTTATTTTTAGAGAGGGGAGGGAGGGAGAGAGAAAGAGAGAGAGAGAGAGAGAGAGACATCAATGTGCGGTTGCTGGGGGTCATGGCCTGCAACCCAGGCATGTGCCCTGATTGGAAATTGAATCTGCGATACTTTGGTTCACAGCTCACACTCAATCCACTGAGCTATGCCAGCCAGGGCTGCCCTATTTTTATTATAGCATCATTTATAGTGGTCATGACATAGAAAAAATCAAAATGCCTTTTGATAGATGATTGGATAAAAAAAGATTTGGTTCATACATACAATGGAATAGTACGCATCCATAAGGAAGGATGAAATACTGCCTTTTTCGAACATGAGTTGATCTTGAGAATATCATGCTAAGCAAAATAAGTCAGACAGAAAAAGTTAAGAATCATATGATCTCACTCACATGTGGGACATAAACTAAGAGCAACACATGAAGAAACAAGAATAAAAAGCAAACAAAAACTCACAGAGAACAGTGTGATGATTAAGAGATGGAAGAAATGTGCAGGGTATGAAAGAGTAAAGGGGGTCAAACATATGGTGATAGAAGATGATTTGATTTTGGGTGTTAGGCACACAATGTAATATGAAGATTGCATATCATATATATGTACACTCAAAACCTGTGTGATCTTATTAACCAATGCTGCTCCCAAAATTATTTAAAATAAATTGAAATAAACAAAAATTAAAGATAACCATTTCTTTTTCCTATTAGAACACAATAATGATGATGGAGAACAAAATTTAGTGGTTTCTTTTCACGGAAAAATGGGGTAAATTTTAATCATTCCATATTTTTCCTGATTACTGTGAACACAATTGCACAATGAGACATCAATTTAGAATCCTTTTGACTATTTATAAAATGTACAAAATGTCCTAATGCTAATAACCTTTTATACCTGAGACTCAAGGAACTATATTTATGTTGACAGAAATCTCCCATAAAAACATTTTTAAAAACTCTACATTTAATTCTAATCAAATTAAGAAGGGAGAAGTATATGATGACTAGAGATAGCAGTTTATCAAAAGTGACATTCTGAAGACTTTAAAGAAAAATAAGTTTTTATATTAATCATTTGGTTAATTATTATTATTAATCTTAAATTAGGTAAATTAATATGAAGTTTGTTTTTTTATTTCAAAAAACACAGGAAAATCACACCAACTTTTGTGGAGAATGCTTTTTGGAAAATATTTCATATTATTTTTAGTGAATCACTATAGCTGGAAATAGGTACAATTCTAGGCAACTACCACAGGCAGATTCTCTAGCATTAGACATCTATGGTATAATTTAAAGGTAGTCTATGATTGTCCTGTTTTCTGCAATGCTCCCAATCTAAGATTGTAGTATTCAAAAGTATTCAAAGTAGAGAGGCCTATCTTGCTTTCTCATTCTTGTAAAAAAAAATGAACATCATAACATATTTTAGAAAATGTGTTCTCTCTTTCATTAGCACACTCTTCCTTCAGGTGAAGGATAAATAGATGGATATATTCTTTACCTTATTAACAAAGGGATTTAGCACTTAAGTAACAAATGATTTAAGAATCTACATAAAATATCAAATGTGAAGAAATATTAAATACATTGTAAATTGTGCTGCTATGAACATTGGGATGCATAGGTTCTTATAGCTA
Organism: Phyllostomus hastatus; assembly: GCF_019186645.2. NCBI lineage: Eukaryota > Metazoa > Chordata > Mammalia > Chiroptera > Phyllostomidae > Phyllostomus > Phyllostomus hastatus. The sequence goes on along the minus strand of NW_025333726.1, from coordinate 53,624 downwards.
AGTGTGGGAAACAACCTAAGTGCCTATCAGTAAGTGAATGGATCAAAAAAAGTACAGTTTATTTACATGATGGAATACTACATAGCAGAAAGAAAGAAGGAACTCCTACCCTTTATGACAGCATGGATGAATCTGGAGAGCAATATGCTAAGTGAAATAAGCCAGGCAGTGAAAGACGAATACCACATGATCTCACATATAAGTGGAACCTAATCAACAATACAAACAAGCAAGCAAAATATAACCAGAGACCTTGAAATTAAGAACAAACCAATAGTAACCAGAAGGGAGGTGGGAGGGGATAATGGTAGGAAAAAGTGGAAGCGTTTTCAGGAATATCTATAAAGGACACATGGACAAAACCAAATGGGAGTAGGATCAAGGGTGGGAAGTGGGGGTGGCTGGGGTATGGTGGAAGGCTGGGGGGAAAATTCAGACAACTGTACTTGAACAATAAAAAAAGTTGAAAAAAACTACAAGCTTAGTTATAAAACAAACTATTATTTTATGTTTCAGTAGCAAAGAATAAAATACTAACAATAAAAAATAAATTGAAAAAACATTAAATACAAAAAAAAATCATCAAAGACATTTCTACAATACTGACCATTGAAAACTCAAAGTTGAAAATGTCTTTGGGTCCTCTGTCATCATTAAGCTAGACATCTCACTGGACATATATCTATGGGTGATATTTGAACATGGCACAAGGAAAGCATGAAATTTTAAGAGCGCACTTCTCATGGACATGAAGAAGCTGTGGAAAGAACGACATGAGCAGCAAGAAGAGTCCCATTTTAACATTTTCACTGGTTACAACAGTAAGAGCCTGCAGTATAGGTTAACAAATTCTCAGAAAAGTGTGGCTTAAATACATGTTTGTTCCATACATGTAAATATATATACATATACATATATTTATATATAAATATATTTATTTAAAAATAAATAAATAGTTGTTCATGTCAACAACTATTTATTTTTTAAAGCTTTGTGGGTGATGACAGTTTTATTGAAACAGTACAAAATTAGTAATAAAATGAACACTTAACATTAAAATATATTACATCATATACACTCAGTGAATTATTAGCCTGCTATACAGTTATTGTTTACATTTGATAATAATTATCTGAGAAGATAATTATGGTGTATAATTATAAAATTAAAGTGGTTGAATTTAGGTGTCAAACTATAGTCTTTCTGTTTGTTTGAAGATACTTATCCAATTGTTTTAACAAATTTTTAATAAATAATAGTATGTGCATAGCAATAAAAACAACTTATCTTAAATGCATATTTCTAAGTGAAAGAGGTTAATCTGAAAATGGTACATACTATATGATTCCAAGTTCTGGTATAGGACATTCTGGAAAAGGTAAAACTATGGAGACAGTAGAAAGATCAACAGCTGCAATGGGTTGGTGAGAGAGAAGGGAAGAATGAATAGATGGAGCACAGAGGACTTTTAGAGCAGTGAAACTACTCCGTATGATATCATAATGGTGGATACATGTTATTACATATTTATCCAAATCCATAGAATGTACACTGTCAAGAGTGAACTCTAATGTAAATTATAAACATTGGGTTGTAATGATGTGTCATTTTAGGTTCAACAATTGTAAAAAATGTATCACTCTGATGGGAGATGATGACAACTGGGGAGTCTATGCATGTGTGGGAGCACAGGGATAAGGGAATCTCTGTAACATCTATTCAGTTTTGTTCTGAATCTAAAAAATGTTCTAAAAAATAAAGTCTTTGATTAAAAATATGTCAATGTGTATTTTATTAAAGTTCATTAATTAAAGTAATAACTCTAGTACTATTCCAAGTAAGACCCCAAACACTACAGTTTAAATATATTAGAACTTTGTAATGATGTTATACTCTTTTTAACAATACATAATATCATTTAAAAGATTAGTAGCAATCAACACCATCATGTATTTAGAGCCTAACAGATAAGTGCTTTCCATGTTCAATTTTCAATCCTCAAAACTCTATATTGATATATGTCATGATTTGTTCTTTACAAATGTGGAAACTAAGAGTTGAAAAACTTGAGTAATTAACTCAAGAATACACTGCAATTAAATAGCAAAGCCTGGTTTTAAATCTGTATTTGTGTGACTCAAAGATCCCTTCTCTCTCCACCTGTTCATCCATTCCTGATCCAGTATCCTCAAGGGTATATTTCTCAAAACTTCATTAATGATTCTTTTTTATAAAAGACAATCTATCTTCACTTTGACCAGTGTTGAGAATTGTTTTCACAAACTTTAACTCCCCACTGAGGAAAGGCCTCCATCCAATTAATGATCACCATCTTTTGATTTACAATAGCTATGGATTGGGGATAGTCACTTTCAGAGGCATCCATAATCTAGTGAACTGATATATCCATGGCCTTATATAATTATAATCCAGTTGGCTCATTCAGGGACTAACTGTTCAGATATTTATTGTACTTATTTTACTATCAGCTTTGATTTTAGCTTTAATTAAATAATAATTTATCCAGTACCTTCTTCAAAGAATCATGCTGTAATTAATACTCACACATCACTTCAAATGACTATATGTAGTGTAGAAACTCAATAAATGCTGCTAACTTCATACCTGGTAGAAGAAGAAATATTTTTGAGAAAAATGTGAAAATAAACCTATTAGTGAGACTGAATCAGTTGATTATTATAATGCAGGGACACAGACAGGTGTCAGATGAGAGACAGATGTTCAAAGACATGTAATATCAGAAATAGCTGTGTCACCTCAACTGCTGGCCACTGGCTTATTTTCCTTGTCATTAGAAAGATCAGCTATGTATTTTCACAAACCTGGTGGCATTTGGCATAGCAGGCCTCCTTAAAGGTTAGTTGCATGGTGATCCTGGGCTTAAGCTCTATCAGCCATGGAAAGATAACACCCTTCAACATTGGGGTTTACACAGAAATAGCAGTGCATGCTGTTGTCATTAATAACACCATGCTGTTTCTTCCTAGAGAAAGGAGTTAAAGATGCATCTGCAATGGACAGAATTCACTAGCTTTATGCACATTATCTGCCTTCTATAGATAATGACATAAACATCCAATTATACATAAAACACCAAGTATACATAAACATAACAAAAGAAGGTAGTCAGATCACTTGCACACTCTACATACAAAGGAACAAAGCATTAACCATTATAATTGACAAGTCTAAACTGCAGTGAATATTTAAATATTTAAGAAGAGACTTAACTATATCAAAGGGTCACACAGGTAAAGACCCTGTGAATTATTAACAGAATTACTGTTATGTAAATATACAACACATAGGAGTTAAATAAGACAAAAGCCCATCTTTTACTTGCACCTTTGAATTCTTTGCTTCTGGGGGTTGTGGAAATTATCCCACTTCCTCAGTTCCCATTCCCAATATCTCTCTATACTCTCTCCACCAAAGACAACTATGATTCCTAGGGACATACATTTCATGTGACTCTCATTTCACGTCAACCGTCAGCTTTATTTAATCACAGAGTATCATAAACCTCTGAGTGATGGAGCTAAGGAAAGAAATAATGGAGAGAAACATTCTTGATATTTTTTTCTTAAGTGAGGTTAGAGATTCTTTACAATCAAGGATTCCGGAGCTTTGCCTATGTCCTTGGTTGTCTTTATCTCTCTTTCATTATGGTGCTTGCCATACTCCATTCAGAACTTGCCTCAGTTTTGACTCCTATCCTTAACTTTCACCTAGTTGAACTCTGGTTACCTGCATCAGAATTCACGGGGTCCTAACACAGAAAGCCTGCTTTGTTTCCTGTGTTTAACCTGCAGGTAGTATATTAACAGTCTCATGTTCAACTGCATAGAGAGCATGCTCAAGACTTAAAATAGCACCCTATAGACAACAGAAAGCTTACCTGTCCCAACTGTTCCTGTCAATTGCCACAACTTCCAAATAAAGTGTTCTGACATTTGAGTGATTTTTTTCCAGAAAATGAAGCAGAATCCTCCCTACCTAGATTGCCAAGCTCCTGAGAAGTTTATTGAGAATTGCAATGCTGTGAGAATTCACAGTGAACTATAGAGAAGCTAACCAGGAAGTATAATAATGACCACGTGCTGCCTTTTCTCTTCCACTTTCTTATCCTTCACAAGAAAGAGACTGTAACTAAGATCATTTTTGGAATCCAAAAATATTAATAATATTTTACAAGTTACGAGATTCTCCAAAAGTTCTCTTTTACCAGTAGTTCATATTTGGGTAAAGGACAACTCTAGCTTACCAGTTCTTCAAAGCTAATAACCCTTGAATAATTTTGATTTCTTTTTTTTTCTTTCCTATCCTGTTTCAAAGTCCTCAGCAAACTCTGCCAACTTCATTTTCAAAATGTGTCCTCCACCTGCCAACTCTTCCCTATATTTCTTCCTACCAGTCTAATGCAATCGTCCATCAACTTTTGCCTGGACTATTGGCAATAATAATGAAACATATTTCTGTTATCAGCATGGCCTCTCTACTGCTTATTTTCAACATATGATCTAGCGCTTATTTTTTTAATTATTTTAATTGTATTGGACATGGAATATTATAATAGTTTCAAATGTACAAAAAAGTGATCCAGCATTTAAACACCTTACAATGTGATTACCACAATAAGTCTAGTAACCATCTGTTGCTGTATTTAGTTATTATGATATTGACTCTATTCTTTATGCTGTACATTATTTCCCTTAAATTGTTTTATAATTGGAAGTTTATCATTAATTTCTTCCTCCTTGTCTGCCTAACCCTCCAACCCCTTCTTTCTGACAACCATCAGTTTGTTCTCTTTATCTACTACTTTGTTTCTATTTGGTTTGTTCATTATAATTTTTAGATCCCACATATAAGTGAAATCATACAGTATTTGCCTTTCTCTGTCTGACTTCTTTTACTTAGCATGATGCTTTCTACATTTATCCATTTGTTGCAAATGGCATGATTCCATTTTTATGATAAATATTCCCACATGTATATTTACCACAGCTTCTTTATTCAGTCCTCTATTAATAGGTAGATTATTTTCATATATTGTGTACTGTAAACCATAATAGTTATTTTTTTTTCAGTTAAACACATGTAAGTAGAATTCCTGAGTCATACAGTAGTTCTATTTTTTATTTTTTGGAAAATATCTATACTGTTTTTGTATAGTGGCTACACTGATTTCCCCATCTTCACCAATACTTATAGTTTGTTGATTTATTGCTGATAGCCATTCTGAAAAGTGTGAAGTTGTATCTCATTTTGGTTTTAATTTGCCTTTTCCTAATGGTTAGTAATATTGAGGATCTTTTCATATGTCTGTTTGCCATCTGTATGCCATCTTTGGAGAAATGTCTGTTTAATTTCTCTGTCCATTTTTAATTATATTGTTTCTATTTTTATGTTGAGTTGTGGAAGTTCCATTGGGTAAAACCAATAGTTTAGATATTAAATATGCACTATTTTGGATATAAACCACTTATTTAATATATCATTTGCAAATATATTCTTCCACACAGGGTTGGCTTTTCCTTTTGTTAAATGTTTTCTTTGCTATACAAAAGCTTTTTAGCTTGATGTAATCTCATTTGTTTATGTTTTTTTGTTTATGTTTTTGTTTCTATTCCCAAAGAGACATAATCCAAAAAATATTGTTGAAACTGCTGTGAAAAAGTTCACTGCCTATGTTTTCTTCCAGAATTATTATGGTTTCAGGTCCCACACTTAAGTGTTTAACCCATTTTGAGGGTTTTTTTTAATACAGTATAATAAAGTAATCTAATTTTATTTTATTTTTGCATGTATCTATCCAGTTTTCCCAACACCATTTGTTGAAGAATCTTTTTCTTTTCTCTGCTAGAGATTAGTTGACATATAGCATATGTTTATTTCTAAGCTCTCTATCTTGTTCCAGTAATGTGTGTGTCTATGTTTGTGCCAATATCATACTATATGGATCATTGTATCTTTGTAATATTGTTTGAAATCAGAAAGTGTGAAGCTTCCAACTTTGCTCTTTTTTTCTCAAGAATTAATTGAAGCTTTTACAGAGAGCTTCTCCATTGGTGAACTGAGATTTGGAAAGAGTGGTGTGCTGGAAGATCATGAAAGGTCTGAGCTCCTTGCACCATACCTTGCCTTATATATCTCTTCCATATGGCTGTTCCTGAGTTATGTCATTTTATAACAGTTGGTGACCTAGTCCTGGATTCCCCTGAGCAAGAGAAATCAAATAAAGGACATATAAGAGGTTCCTGGAATTGCATCTGGTCATTTCATGGGATATCCTTGACCAAGACTGACATTTCTGAACACAAATTTAGGGCAGATTCAGATGAGACTAACAACATTCCAATTACTGGACATTTTCTGAGACAAGAAAATGACAAAGGCCCAGGTGACTTTTGGATTGTTTTACTCTTAACTTGATTCCTCCATGGTTTTGTGGATACTTGAAAAAATCACTTTGGTAAAATGAAAAGTATATTTTGGGAAAAATGGGCTCTGGGAGAAATTTAGGCTTCATCTTCAAAATCAGGATAAAGGGTGATCAGGAATACATTGTTCCCAGAGTTCATATTATATGACCATTGTTGGAACATAACATATGACTTCAGAACCTTGTTCAGTACATCAACTTTATTTAACATTTCTGAGCCATTGCAATTAGAGACTCAGAAGTTATATGATATGTAATTGGGTTTTGATAGTTGTTAGGTCATTCTTTGGTGAGTCTTTCCCTCCAGATGTTTGACTGAGGGTCACTGCTCACCACATCTTATATGTTGCTGTGCAGGTGCTGCCAGAACACATTTACACAATGTAATACTACACAGCAAAAACAAAGAAGGATCTCCTACCCTTTGTGACAACATGGATGAATCTGTACAGCAGTATGCTAAGTGAAATAAGCCAGGTGATGAAAGACAAATATCATAGGTTCTCACCTATAAGTGGAACCTAATCATCCAAACAAACAAGCAAGCAAAATATAGCCAGACACATTGAAATTAAGAACAAACTGACAGTAACCAGAGGGGAGGTGGGAGAAGATAATGGAGAAAAACAGGGAAGAGTCATAAAAAAATGTGTATAAAGGACCCATGGACAAAGTCAAAGGGGGGGGGGTAGGATGAAGGGTGAGAGGTGGAGTTGGTTGGGGGTTGCAGAGAGTGATGGGAGGGAATTGAGACAATTATACTTGATCAATAATAAAAAAAAGGTAGAGACAGAAAAGAAGTTATATGATATTGACTGACTGAGCAGAAAGCAGATCAATTCCTCAGGAGATGTCACCATTTTGTGGCACTGAAGTCTTGGGAAATGTATTTGATGATTTCTTTCTGAAGGTGAAAGGGTGGACTGTGTTCTGAGCAGCATTCGTCCACTAGAAGTACAAGCTGTTTATTATTTGATTATTTCAAATACCCTATGGGACTATACCAAATGACATTCAGTTCATTCAGCTTTTCAAGAGACCCCAGCCTGGTGGCTTACATACCAAGTTTTGTTTCAGTCTGGGTTTATGCCTGAATAAAATGTAAAGTAACCAGAAAAATAGAAAGTTTGCTTGGCTTTCAAAGGTCCTCCATGAACAGGTTACTGATCTCTTTAAGTACCAATTTGGCCATAGAAAGTTACAAGTTCTGTTGTGTTGGAAACCACACTGCCTGGTTTCAGAAGCTGTAACCCTCCATGGCTAAGGCTGAGAAAAGAGAACTTGGGACCATAAGGCACTAAAAAAGACAAAGCATATCTCCCTGGCAGGGGCACTGCCTCAGCCCCGTTTTAATTCACCCTGCTTGGCCCAGGGCAGATGACTGGTTAGCCAAAGACAGGTAAGATTCCTCAAGGGAGGGATGACCTAAGACAGGCCTGGTCACAAAGGGGGCCCTCAGGGAAGGACTTGGGGGGCTATAGAAAACAGGGGTGATGGACCCTTGCCCCTCAGCTTTGACATAGCCTGAGTCCTTATTCTGCCTTCAAGATGTCTCCTAATCTTTTGGCTGCCTTACTTCCCCTGCCTGACTTAAGCTTGAAACAATTCCAGAGGGTTGTGCAGCCCTGGTCAGGAATGGGTGGTTCCCTAGGGCAATTAGACCTAAGAAAGAATGCATAAAATCCCGTGAAAACAGCCTTGCTAATACCCTCAATTTAAATGATAAGGGTCCAAGCAAGAATGAGTTTGTTTCCCCAAAGTTGTATGGCCTTTTAGATATCTGACCCTGATTCAGAATAAGCTCTCATAGTTCTTTGAATGTTACCTGTTGTTTGATCCCTACTGTCTGACAATGATTGATGAGCTTTGCCTGTATTCTTGTGCAAATTGAACCCAATAAAAGCCCATTGAGGAACAGGTTCCTAGTCCTTCTCCTTTGAGAGATCGGTCAGCTTTCCTCCACAAGCAGATCATGTCTTGGTAGACTTATTCTCATCCATGGCAAATGGGGGGGCTCTGTGGGCAGACCCTCCTCCCCCATACACACACACTGTTGTTAGGTAATGGCTTGGGTTGGTGAGATCTAGAGAGTTTGCTTTAGAACTTCACCTTCCTCAGATTATACAGAGTCCATTCTTGTGTTCAAAATGTAGTTGTTACCTGCCACCTCTGTGTTTTCTTTTATTATAGGAGTGACTCATTGTGGCATAATAAAAAAGCATATTTTTTAAAAAAAGAATTAATTGACTATTAGGTGTCCTCTGTGCTTCCATACAAACATTAGAATTATTTGTTATAGTTCTGTGTAAAAAGTGCCATTGGTATTTTGATACAAATTACAATGAATTTGTAGATTGATTTGAGTACTGTGGAAATTTCAAAATATTGTTTTCCAGTCTGTGAACACGGTATGTCTTTTTTATTTATTTGTGTCTTCATTTTCTTTCATCGATGTGTTATGAGTTTTAGAGTACAGTTCTTCATTGGTTTGATTGGTTTCCCTTATTCTTGCTTTCATATTGCATTTTAATTTTCCTTTTCACTTCACTTATGTTCAAATAACACATTACTCTTCCTCATGTACTTTCTAACTTTCTATCATTTTTATTCAGATCACACATTTCTGGTCATATCATTGTAGCAAGACTATCATAAATAATTGTTGTTCCATATTATTGAAAATACTACACAGCAACCCTCCCTGGGCTTAGCTGATTTCACTATATTGCTGAGCTTTCCTACTATTGTTGTTAACTCTATTCTCTCGCACACTATACCTACTTTCTATCCTTAACTCTCACTATATCTCCCCATCTAAACTCGAACAAGTGCTCTGTTTTCTGGATTCAGCTCACATGCCTGCCCTCTTCCAATAAGAGTCTTATCTCTTTTAAACCTTTTATAAAAAATGCCTACTTGGGTGAAATATCATGGTTAATGCTGTACTTCTGCAAAGGATCTCCTATCTGTTCCACTTGTTCATACTTTAAATGCCATAGAATACTCTTCTGCTTTCTTAATCCATTTTGCCTTCACTCTGCTATTGATCACATGCAAGATAAGATAGAAATTGTGAAAACCAGTAAACATACTAGAGGAGAGAACCCACCCACAAAAGAACCACCAACAGGTGGTTCCCAAGTACAACAGGTAAAAAACCCAAGTACAACAAGAACCCACACAAACAGAAGAAATGGCAACCCTGGAGCATCCAAACAACGACATCAAAGAGACCTTATCACTGAATCCCATAGAACTCCTACAATAGAAACTCACCTTACAAAGACAGCTAACAAAGCAAAACATCAGGAAGCACATAAATAAATGAAAAAAATCATCTACAATGAGGAGAGAAAAAACCTGTAACCAAAATAATGAAAGACTCCCCACTAAAAGAACTAAGAGAAATGGAGGTAAGCAAACTATTAGATATAGTATTCAAAAGAATGGTTATAAGGATGCTCAAGGAACTCACAGATAACTGCAAGGAACTCAGAACTACAACAGTATAAAAAGGAAATAGTCACTATAAGCAAAATACAAGAACAAATTAAAAATACAATTTAGGAACTAAAAAAACACACTATAAGGAATTACAAGCAGGCTGGATGAATCAGAGGACCAGATTATTGAGCTGGAAAAGAAGGTGGAAAAAACAAAAACACCCAGGTAGAGCAGCTTCACCCGAAAATTAAAAAAAAAATAAAAAATGAAGATAGCTTTAGAGAATGCCAAAATAAGATGAAATGCAACAATATTCAAATCATAGGAATAACAGAAGGAGAAGAAAAGGAAAAAGGGATAGAAAACTTGTTTGAAAAACAATTACAAAACTTCAGAACTTGGAAAGGGGAAAAATCATGCAAGTCCAGGAAGCACAAAAGGTCACAAACAAGATGAACCCAAAGAGACATACTCCAGGACACATCATAATTAACGTGCCAAGTTTTAAAGACAAAGAGAGAATCCTAAAATTAGTGAGGAAGAAACAAGAGGTAGCATACAGGGGAGCTCTGATAAGGCTAGCAGCTAATTTTTCAAGAAAAATAATCCAGTCCGGGAGAGAATGGCAAGAAATATTCCAAGTAATGAAAAGCAAAGGCCTGCAACCACAACACTACCCAGAAAGGTTCTCAATTAAAATAGCAGGTGAAATAAGTGATTTCCTGGGCATGAGAAGTCTGAAAGAATACACCTGCAACAAACCTGCACTACAAGATATGCTAAAGAGAATACTATAAGAAGAGGAAGGAAAAGAGTGAGAAAGAGAGGGCCACAGGTCCAAATGTGGAAGAGTGAATAAATATCTATCAATAATAAACTTAAATGTAAGTGGTTTAAATGCTCCAATCAAAAAGCCCCTTTCCTGCAAAAAAAAAAAATTATTTGATACAGTTCCATTAGTTTATTTTTTTTCCCTTGTTTCCCTTGTTTGTAGAGATATATTAAAAAATGCTACTAAGACCAATGTCCGAGGGTTTACTCCAGAAATATTATGGTTTGGAGACTTACATTTAAGTCTTTAATCCATTTTTTTGAAGTTTAATCTTCATTGTATTTTTTCCATTACCGTTTAGTCCCTTTAGACCTTCTTCCCTGCAGCAATCACCACACTATTGTCCATTTGAGTTTATTATTGTACATGGTGAAAGAAGATGGTCTAGTTTTGTCTTTTTGCATGTATCTGTCCACTTCTCCCAGCATCGTTTATTGACTAGACTGTCTTTACCCGTTGTATGTTCTTGCCATATTGTTGTATGTTCTCGTTCTATTTTGTCATAGGCTAATTGACTATATTGGCATGAGTTTAATTTTATTCTGTTCCATTGATGTGTGTGTCTCTTTTTATGTCAGTACCATGCTGTTTTGATGACTATAGACTTGTAATATAGTTCTATATTAGGTAGTGTGATACCTCCAACTTTGTTCTTTCTCAACATTATTTGACAATTTGGGATCCATATAAATTTTAGATTTATTTGTTCTAATTCTGTGAAAATGTTATTGATATTTTCAGAAAAATTGCATTAAATCTATAGATTGCTTTGGGTAGTATGGACATTTTTGCTGTGTTAATTCTTCCTATCTAAAGGCACAGTATATTCTATTTATTTTTATCTTCAGTCAATGTCCTATCATTTTCTGACTACAGGTTTGTTACCTCTTTATTAAATTCATTCCTAGATATTTTTTATGCAATTGTAGAAAAGATTGTTTCCTTAATTTTTATTTCTGATAGTTCATTACTAGTGTATAAAATGTGACTGATTTCTGAATATTTGTTTTGTATTTTGCTACTTTATTGAATTCATTTTTCAGTTCTAATAGTGTTTTGTTGGGATTTTTAGGGGTCTCTATAATAATCTCCTAATAATGGAAATTATACTTACTTCAGTTCAAATTTGGATGAACTTTCCTTCTTTTCGTTATTGCTGTGGTTAAAACTTCCAAAACTATTCAGAATAAAAGTGGCAAAGGCAAACACTTTCTCATGTTCCTGATCCAAATTTAAATACTTTTAGCCTTTTCTCCATTGATTATGATATTAGAAATGGGTTTGTTATACATGGAATTTATTATATTGAGGTATGCCCCCTCTATTTCCACTTTGCTGACAGTTGTTTTCTTTTTTAATAATTGCATGCAGGATTTTGTCACATGCTTTACCACATCTATTGATAAGAATCATATGGTTTTTATCCTTGATTTTCTTCATGTGGTATATAAACATTAATTGATTTGCAGATATTGAACCAACTTTGCATCTCACAAATACATCTCATTTGAGCATGTTTTATGATCATTTAATGTATTGCTGATTTTGGCCTGCTAATGTTTTCTTGACAATTTTTGTATTTATGTTCATCATGGACATTGGCCTACAATCTTCCTATTTTTAATATCTTTGTCTGGATTTAGAATCAAGGTAAATCTGGCTTTGTAAAATGAACTTGGAAGCCTTTCTCCTCTTGAATTATTTGTAATACTTTCAGAAGGATAGGTGTTAGTTCTGCCTTGAATGTTTTGTTAAGCTTCAGCTCCAAAACGATCCAGGACTTTTGTTTGCTGAGCATTTCCGATTACTAATTGAATTTTGTTAGTTGTAATTGGTGTATTCAAATATTCTGTTTCTTTTTAATTCAGTCTTGGAATACTGTATATTTCTATAAAATTTTCCATTTCATTCAGATTACCCAATTTGTTGGCATATAATTTTCATGGTATTTTTAATAATTCTTTGTTGTTCTGTGGTAGCAGGTGTCACTTCTCTTTCATTTCTGATTTAATTTCGTTGAGTCCTGTCTTTTTTATCCTTGATGGGTGTGGTGAAAGATTCATCAATATTATTTATCTTTGCAGAGAACCAGCTTTTGGTTTCATTTATCTTTTGCATTGTTTTTATATATGTATGTATGTATGTATGTGTGTGTGTGTGTGTGTGTGTGTGTATGTATTTAAGAAACCTTATGTTTACTTTTGCTCTGATAGTTATTATTTCTTCTTTTATTCATTTTGGGCTCTGTTTTTTTTTGGGGGGGGGGTGGGGACTAGTTCCTTTAGTTGTAAGGTTAAATTGTTTATTTGAGATTTTCTTGATTTTGAGGTAGTATTGTATTGCTATGAATTACCTTCTTTTGTTATGTCCCATTGATTTGGGGGTTGTTATATTGTCGTTTTCATTTGTCTTGAGGTATCTTTTGATTTATTTCTTGATCTTCATTGTTTAAACAGGGGTGTCAAACTCATTTTCACCAGGAGCCACATCAGCCCTGTAGTTGCTTTCAAAGGGCTGAATGTTATTTTAGGACTGTATAAATGTAACGACTCCTTAACTAGGGGCAAGGAGCTCTGCTCTGCCACCGGGTAGAAACAAGGTGCCGGCCAGATAAAACAAGGTGGAGGGCTGGATTTGGCCCTTGTGTTTGTCACCTGTCATTTAATAGTATGTTATTTAGTTTCCATTTGTTTGTGTGTTTTTTAGTTTTGTTCCTGTAATTTATTTCTAGTTTTATATCATTGTTGTTGGAAATATGCTTGGTATGATTTCAATATTCGTAAATTCATTGATACATGTTTTGTGACCTAACATGTGGTCATCTGGAAAATGTTCCACGTACACTTGTAAAGAGTGTATGTTCTGCTGCTTTGGGGGAAAGTGCTGTAAAATATTTAGTTAAATACATCTGGTCAAATGTGTCATTTAAGGCCATTTTTTCCTTGACTGAGGTGGGGTGTCAGAAATTCACCAAGGTGGAGAAAGTATTGTTCACCTAGCTAATGCAGATTTAGATTTGGCGCAAGTGTTGAGTCTGGTGCTACTCAGCAAAAGGCACGGGGCACACAGAGGCCAAACACCACCCACTATAGCCTGTCGATCTTTCAGAGTTTTTATTTATTATTATTATTTTTAGTCCTCACCTTAGGCTACATTTATTGATTTTAGAAAGAGAGGAAGGGAGGGAAGGAAGATGAGGGGGGGAAAGAAAGAGAGAGGGAGAGAGAGAGAGAGAGAGAGAGAGAGAGAGAGAGAGAGAGAGAGAGAGAGAGAGAGAGAGAGAGAGAGAACAATGTGGAGAGAAACACCAATCTGTTGCCTCTCATACTTGCCGCTACCAGGAATTGAAATTACAACCTAGGTATGTCATCTGACCAGAATTCAAACCCAACTGTGGTGCCTGGGATGATGCTCCAACCATCTGAGCTACCTGGCTTGGGCAGTCTTTCAGAGTTTTAAAGAAACACAGCACCATGCCACAAAGGCTGGCTGCTGCTGCTAAGAGCCTCTGACAATGGGGGAGTTGAGCGGCGTCAATCTCATCAGCTTAACTACATTCCAATTTGGCTCTACAGGAGTGTGGAGTGTTCAGCACAGGAAAGAAGGCACCCCCTTGCTAGGTATGTTGTAAGAACGTTCAAGAAAGGGATGATGTGACTGCCCCTCCAGCTTTAGCCCTAAAGCCACACAATTCCGTTTTTCTCTGCATTCCTCCCTAGCCACAGTCCCTTTGCTGGAGCTGAGTGTGAGTGCCTGCAGAGAGTGAATTTGTATATGGGCCTCGTAAGTAAACCAGCAGCCTTCCACCTCACCCAGACACAGACAATCTCCACTGATTTTTCACAGCCAGATGCTGTGGGCTGTCCTTTTCCTGATATTACTGCTCTAAGGTGGGGATGCTGGTGTTGGACTGGGATAACTTGCTTCTCACAGGGAGCCTCCATAGCTGAAATGTCCCTCCCCATTCTCAGCTGCCACACATAGTTGTTGGGCTAGCCTGTCTTGCATCTCTGCCCCTCCTACAAGTCTTAAAGTGACTTCTTCTTTAAGTCATTAGTTGTACTTTTGTTCCTCTAGACTTCAGATAGTGTTCAGGTTGTTTGTTTTATAATTTAGTTGTTATTTTGATGTGGTCATGGGAACAGGTGAGCATAGCATCTACTTACACCACCATTTTGAACAGAACTTCAAGTTTCGCTCTCTATATAAGCTATGTAATCTGAAACAGAGACAATATTTTATCATTTCGTCTTATTTAGATTCCTGTTATTAATTTTTTTCCCCTAAGAATTTTGGTTAGAACTTCCACTATTGTGTTGAATAGAGTGGTTACACACTTGTATTGATCCTGATCACAGAGGGAAAGCTTTCAAACTTTCATCACTGATGATAATGTTGTCATGTGTAGCCTTTATTATGTTGAGGTACATTCCTTCTATACCAAGTTTGTTGAGAGTGTTTATCAAGAAAGAAATATTGAATTTTACCACATGATTTTTCTGCATCTATTGACATAATCATATGATTATATCCTTCATTCTATTAATGTAATGTATCACATTACTGTATTTGCAAATGTTGATTCATCTTTGCATCTCAGTGAAAAAGTTCAGTTGCTCATGGTGTATTATTTTTTTTAATGTGCTATTGAATTCAATTTGCTGGTATTTTGCTGAGAATTATTTAATCTGTTTGCATAGGGATGTTGGCCTGTTTCTTTTTCATGTGTTACCATCTGGCTTTGATGTTAGAATAATGCTGGCCTTGTAAAAGGAATTGGGAAGCATTTCCTCTTCTTCAATTTTTAGAAAGAATTTGAGAAGAGTTGGCAGTAATTCTTTAAACATTTAATACAAATTCCTGTGAAACATCTAGTTCTGAGCTTTCATTCTGGGGTGGTTTTAATTATTGTTTCAATCTCCTTATTTGTTATTATTTATTTATTTATTTCTTCTGTTCTGAGTTACTATTTAGTATTGATTCAGTTTTGGTAGGTTGTATATTTATGGATTATTCATATTTTTATCTTATTTAATTTGTTGGCACATAATTACTCATAGTAGTCTCTTATGATCCTTTTTTTATTTGGTTGTATCTGCTGTAATATCTCCTCTTCCATTTATGATTCTGTTTAAGACCTCCATTTTTTTTTAGTTAGTGCAACTAAAGGTTTGTCAATTTTGTTTATCTTTTCAAAGTACCAACTCTTTCTGTTAAATTCTCCATTGTTTCCCATCCTCCATGTCATTTGTTTCTGCTCTAATTTTCTTGCACTCATGTAAGTGAATTTTTAAGTTTATTTTCTTTATTCATAGTCCACCAGCACTTCCTCCCGTTATCTTTATGCCAAGTCAATAACCTTATTTCTTATTTTAATGAGAAAATAAAAGTCACCAATAGATTGTTATAAAACTCCTCCCACACATCTAACCACATTTTCTGGATCTTTTAAATCTATTTCCTACTGTTTCTGTGAATGAATTATTCTCACTTTTAATTAGGTAATTTCCCACATATTTTTTTGCAAGTTTAACCCCCACTTTTATACAATATATTTTTAAGTGTATTGTCCATTTTCAAATTAGATGGTCCATTTCTCATCATATTAAGATATTATTTATACATCTGAATGTAAATATTTTTCAGCCTTTGCAGTGATTCTATGAATGCATTGAATTTTACTAAACTTTGTCCTTGGATAAACAGAAGTTCTTAAGTTTGACATAGAATAATATGGCTTCTCAGGTGAGGCAGAGATCCAGGCTAGTGGGCGAAGCAGGAGGCACTGCGCTTCAGCCAGAGGCAGCTGCAGCAGCTGCTGCCCTTGTCCCCGCCACTGCCTCTCCAGCCCTTGTGTGATTTACCCTTCCAGCTGTTAGGCACCAGTGAGAAAGAGGAGGAGGCGACAAAGCCCACAATATGTGCAACCAATGCACAGAGGAGGAAGATGGCAGGGAGGTAGGAGGGAGCGGATTCCACTTTCCCCTGCCCAAGGGAGAAAAAACCTAGCCAATCTACAGAGGAACAGAGCAAACAGCCAACAGTACCCCAGCATATATGAAAATGGGAAACCAAAAACTGTAGTGGGCATTGAAAAACCAGACAGTAAGGAGGGTGCTTCAGGACAATAAGGTCCCAGGGACCAGCGCAGGGAACAGGGCAGCTGCAGCCCCAGGCCAGGCACCCACCGTGTCTGCCACCGGGTTCTTGGGAGAGAGCTGCGTCAACAGCTCCCTCCCTGGCCGAACAAGGTTTGAGCCGCACCAGGAGAGACCTGGTTGCTTGAAGTCGCAGAGAGGGGAATAAGGACTGAGTGGCAAACACACAGGGGCTGTGAGTACCCACGGAGTTTGTAGACACCGGCTGGGAAGTGTAGAGAGTGAGCCATGATGGGCCCTGACACGCCCGTAGTCCCCAGTCTGGCTGGAGAATTGGGCTGTGCAAGAGGCCAGGCCACTGTATGGAGCGGAGCGGCAGGCTTGAGTGGGAGGGATTTCTCAAAAAGAAAAAGTGACAGGAGAGACACTGTTTGGAAAATTCTCCTGCAGCAGTTGCTCAAGCCAACTCCCCACCCGGCCTGGCAGCACTACTGAGGTGGCGCAGAAAGCCCTGCATGTACTCCCATAGCCCTAGGAAGCGTGTGCACCTGAAACTGAGAGACCAGCTGCAGCCTGGCCGAGTGCCCAAGCCCACAATCTGGGCAGAGTGCACTCTGTGGAAGGCCTTGAGCCCTCACCCATAACCCCAGGGAGGGTGCACTCTGAGAAAGGTCTGGATCCCACATCCAAAGCCCCCGGGGAGAGGTGCCAGGCTAGCTCCGGGGAGAGTGCACCTGAGGCTGACTGAGTGCTGATCAGGAAGGGAGAAATGTGAAACAGGTAGACCCTCAGCCTGCTGCAGTCAGCAAGACCAGGAAAACTAGTTTGGCCTGTTTGAAACCAGGAAGAGGTGTTTGTTCGTTTGTTCGTTTGTTTGTTTGTTTGTTTGTTTGTTTGTTTGTTTAGTAATTCCTTACTTTTTAAATTTTTATTATTTTTTTATCTCTCAATTCCTTTTTCCTCTCTTTCCTTCTTTCTTGTTTTGTTCCTTATTCCTTTCTTTCCATTTTATCTCTTCTTCCTTCCTTCTTCTTCTTCTTTTTAAAAAATAATACCAAGTGAGACAAAAAAAACAAAAACAAAACGGAAACTGTGAAAACACCAGCATTGGACCAAAAGCAGGGTCACCCCAACAGCTGAGACAGTGAGACAAATTTCACTTTGCTATTACAGAGAACCTGCCAGTTATTGCATATTCGTATTAGCTTTTTTCATTATTCTTACATCTTTTATGTTATTAGAATGTTTGTATTCCTCTTCTTTCTGCTTAGTCTTCCTTGCTTGGCTGGTTAAATTGTATCATTTGACAGGTTTCCCCTGTTCTTTCTTTCACAGTGTATTGCTAATTTACCATCTTCCACTTCACTTGTGTTCCACTAGCACACCACTCAAGGTCCTATACTCCCTATTCTTGTTATCCAGATCACATAGATTCTGTCATATGATTGTTGCTCTAATATTCTTGTAAATAATAGCTGTGCCATACAATTGTAAATACTACACAACACCACTCCCAGATCTTAGCTCACTTCACGGTTTCCTGAAATCTATTACTCTAGTGGTTAACTCTATTCTCTCACACACTACACCCTTTTTCTATCCTTTACTCTCACCTTACCTCAGAATCTGACCTCCCACCACCTCACTGCTTTCTAGATCCAACTCAAAATCCTTCCCTCCACAATGAGAGTCTTACCTTATTTCCATCCTTTCTAAAAAGTGGCTATTTGGGTGGAATATCACGGTTAACAATACACAGAGCCAAAGGATCTCCTATCTCTTCTCTACTGGCTGCTACTGTAGATATCATAGAATACACCCTTGCTGTCTTAAAACATTTTGCCTTCCCCCTCAAACTGATCACAAAAAAGAGTAGGTGGAATTAGTGAAGACCAGGATACCTGCTGAAAGAAGAAATCCAACAACAAAGGAACTACCAACAGATGACAACAGAAGAACGTGAAGGAGGGAGTGCAAGCCACACTACGCTCAATCCAGGACCTATCTGGAAATACAACAAAATAGCAGAGAAATTACCCAGAACAAAAAACTGAACAAGAGCAAGAGAGAATCCTCAAAACCTTGTACACATGGAAGATCCAGCTTCAAAACAACCTGCCCACACCAGCACAACAAAATACAAGTGGTGGTGGATAGAGTGACCCTCAGTTAACCAGCTGGTGGGGAGAACCCACCAAAGAAAGACCCAACAACAATCAAAACCCAAGAAGAAACACAGAGCCAACTTAAAACACAGCCAAAGAGCAATGACCTCGGCAGGTCAAGGAGAGTGCACCACTGAATCTCACAGGTATTCTATCACAGAAGTTCACACCATAAACCCAGGGAGCCAGAACAGATCAGTTTAAGAAGCTGAGGCTAATAAGAAGAGTCTCACAAACAATGGGAAGACAAAGAAGCAATCCCCAAATGAAAGGAAAGGAGGAAGCCTCAGAAAGAATGCCAAATGAAATAGAGGCAACTCAACTATCAGATATGGAGTTCAAAGCAATGGTTATGAGGAAGCTCAGTAAGCTACAGTGAATTACCAGAAACTACAGGGAAACAACAATGAACTCACTGCAAACTACATCAACATAAAAAAGTAAATAGAAACTATCAACAAGGGCCAAGGGGAAATGAAGAATACAATTTCTGAACTGAAGAAGACAGTAGAATGAATCAAAAGGAGGATCGATGAAGCAGAATATTGGATCAGCGAATTGGAGGACGAAGTAGAAAAAAACACCCAGAAGGAGCAAGAAAAGGTAAAGAGGCTCAGAAAGAATGATGAGGGATTAAGGTGCATGCAGGACAATATGAAACATAATAATATCCATATAATAGGGATACCAGAAGGAGAAGAAGAAGAGCAAGGGATAGAAAGCCTGTTTGAAAAAGTAGTGATGGAAAACTTCCCTAATTTGATGAGAGAAAAGGTCACACAAATCCAGGATACACAGAGAGTCCCAAGCAAGAGGAACCCAAAAAGGCCCACTTCAAGACACATCATAATTAAAATGGCAAAATCCCAAGACAAAGAGACAATCTCTGGCAGCAAGTGAGAAACAGGAAGTAGCATACAAGGGAGCCTCAATAAGGATTGCAGCTGACTTCTCAATGGAAACACTATAAGCCAGAAGAGAATGGCAAGAAACATTTCAAGTAATGAGAAGCAGAGGCCTGCAACTGAGGCTACTCTACCCAGTAAGGCTCTCAAGCAAGATCAAGGCCAAATAAAGAGCTTCCCAGACAAAAGAATTCTAAAAGAATACACCACCACCCAAACAACCCTGCAAGACAGGCTAAAGGGATTGCTTTAAGGAGGGGAAGGAAAAGACAGAGAGAGAGAGAGAGAGAGAGAGAGAGAGAGGAACACAGGTATGAGAATGGCAATGAATCTGTACCTATCAATAATTAAATGCCTTAAACATAAATGGATTATACACTCCAAAAGAAGACATAGAGCAGCTGAATGGATCAGAAGGATGACCCACACATATGCTGCCTACAAGAGATGCACGTGAGGACAAAAGACATACATAGACTGAAAGTAAAAGGCTAGAAACAAACTTTCCATGCAAATGGACAGGAAAAAAAGAGCCGAGGTCACAATACTCATATTGGTCAAAATGGACTTCAAGAAAAGGGCCATAAAGAGAGACTCAGAAGGTCACTTCATAATACTCAAGGGAAGAATCCATCAAGAAGACATAACCATTGTAAATATATATGCACCCAACATAGGAGAACCCAAATACCTAAAGAAAATCTTGGAGGACTTCAAGAAAGATATTGACAGCAACACAATTACAGTAGAAGATTTATTCACCCCATTGTCAAAAATGGACAGATCTTCCAAACAAAATATCAACAAAGATATTGTGGCATTGAACAATGCCCTAGATGAAATGGACGTGACTGACATATATAGAGCCCTTCATCCCGAAGAAGCTAAATACACATTCTTTTCAACTACACAGGGAACATTTTCAAAGATAGACCACATGGTAGGACATAAAACAAGCCTCAACAAATGCAAGAAAATTGAAATCATATCAAGCATTTTCTCTGACCACAAGGGACTGAAACTAGAAACCAACCCCAAGGAAAAAAACCCAAAACACTCAAACTCATGGAGGTTGAATGGCATGCTATTAAATCATGAATGGGTCAACAATGGGATGAGGGAAGAAATCAAAAAGTTTCTGGAAACAAATGAAAATGAACTCAGAACAACCCAAAACTTATGGGACACAGTGAAGGCAGTCCTGAGAGGGAAGTTCATACCAATACAGGCCTACTTAAAAATGATAGCAACATTTCAAACAAACAACTTACACCTATGCCTACAAGAACTCAAGGAACAACAACAAAGACAGCCCAATGCAAGTAGATGTAAGGAAATAACCAAGATCAGAGCAGAAATAAACGACATAGAGACTAAAAGCACAATTCCAAGGATCAATGAATCCCGCAACTGGCTCTTTGAGAAGATAAACAAAATCAACAAGCCTTCAAGCAGGCTCATCGAGAAAAAAAGAGAGGGCTCAAATAAACACAATGAGAAATGAAAACGGAGAGATTACCACTGACACCACAGAAATACAAAGGATTGTAAGAAATTACTATGAAGAACTGTATGCCAAGAAATTTGAAAACCGAAGTGAAATGGACAAATTTCTAGAAACATATAATCTTCCACAACTGAATGAAGAAGGAGGAGAAAGCCTAAGCAGACCAACAACAGCAGATGGAATTGAAGCAGTAATCAAAAAAACTCCTGACACACAAAATTCCTGGACCACATGGTTTCACAGCAGAATTCTACAAAGCCTTTAAGGAAGAGCTAACCTCTATCCTTCACAGACTATTCCAAAACTCCAAAACGATGGAAGACTCCCAAACTTGTTTCATGAAGTCAGCATAATCCCAATCCAAAATTCAGATAAAGACACAACAAAGAAAGAAAACTTCAGGCCAATATCGCTGATTAACATAGATGCTAAAGTCCTCAACAAAATATTGGCAAACTGCATCCAAAACAATACATTAAACAGATCATACAACATGACCAAGTGGGATTCATCCCAGGGATGCAAAGATGGTACAATATTCACAAATGAATAAATGTAATACATCACATAAACAAAAGCAAAGACAAAAATCACACAATCATATCAATAGATGCAGAAAAAGCTTTTGATAATGTATAGCACTTATTTATGTTAAAAACAGTCAGAAAAGTGAGAAGAGATGGAGTATTCCTCAACATAATCAAGGCCATATATGAGAGACCTACGATCAACATGATACTCAATGTGAAAAAACTAAAAGCTTTTCCACTAAGATCAGGAAAAAGACAAGGTTGCCCATTTTCACCACTTCTATTCAACATAGTATTGAAAGTTTTACCCACAGAAAACAGAAGAGAAAAACAAATGAAAGGCATGAATTGGAAAGGAGAAAACAAAACTGGCACAGTTTGCAGGTGACATGAGAGTTGACATAGAAAATCCTATAGACCCCACAAAAAAAAACTGCTCAACCTAATAAATGGATTTGGCAAAACATTGGTATACATAGTCAATATTCATGAATCAAAAGCATTTTCATATAGCAACAATGAAACAGCAGAAACAGAAATGAATAAAAAATCCCATTTGATATAGCAACAACAAAAATAAAGTACCTAGGAAGAAGCCTAACCAAGGATATAAAAGCCTTGTATTCAGAAAACTACACAAAACTGAAGAGAGAAATCAAGGAAGACACAAATAAATGAAAACATATACTGTGTTCATGGATTGGAAGAAATAACATCATAAAAATGTCCATACTGTCCAAAGCAATTTACACATTCAATACAATGCCTATTAAAGTACCAATGACATATTTCACAGACATAGAACAAACACTTTAAAAATTTTATATGGAACCAGAAATGACCCCCTAATAGCTCCTGCAATTTTGAGAAAGAAGAGCAAAGTAGGAGGGATCACAATACCTAATACCGAACTGCATTACAAGGCCACTATAGTAAAAACAGCCTGGTACTAGCATAAAAACAGGCACATGGACCAATGGAACAGAACAGAGAGCCCAGAAATAAACCCAAGTCTCTACAGTCGATCAATATTAGACAAAGGGGGGAAGCAACATAAAATGGAGTAAAAATAGCCTCTTCAAAAAAATGGTCTTGGGGGGAACTGGACAGGTACATGCAAGAAAAGGAAACTCGAGCACCAGTTTACACCAAACACAAAAAATAAATTCCAGCTGGATAAAAGATTTAAATAAACCATGACCACATTAAAGTCCTAGAGGAGAACATAGGCATGAATATCTCAGATATTTCATGCAGCAATATTTTCACTGGTATGTCCCCTAGAGCAAGGGAAATAAAGGAAAGAATAAACAAATGAGATCTCATCAAAATAAAAAGTTTCTGCACAGCTGAAGAAAACACTATTAAAGTGAAAAAAGAACCAATTCTATGCAAAAACATATTTGCCGATTATACCTCAAACAAGGGTTTATTCTCCAAAATATATAAAGAACTCACATGACTCCACTCTAAGAAGACAATCAACCCAATTAAAAAATGGGAAAAGGACTTGAACAGACACTTCTCCAAGGGGGACATACAGAGGAAAAATGTTCAGTATTGCTATCTATGAGAGATGCAAATTAAAACCACAATGAGATACCACCTCACAGTAGTGAGAATGGCCATCATAAACAAAGCAAGAAACAACAAGTGTTGCAGAAGTTTTGGAAAAAAGGGAAGTCTAGTGCACTGTTGGTGGGATTGCAGAGTTGTTCAACCGCTATGGAAAACAGTATGGAATTTTCTCAGAAAAGTAAAAATGGATCTGCCTTTTGACCCAGCAATTCCACTGCTGGGATTATATCCTAAGAACCCAGAAACACCAGTCAAAAAGATCTATGCACCCCAATGTTCATAGCAGCACAATTTACAATAGCCAAGTGTTGGAAGCAGTGTAGTTGCCCTTCAGTAAATAAATGGATCAAAAAACTATGGTACATTTACACAATGGAATTCTATGCAGCAGAAAGAAAGAAGGAGCTTTTACCCTTTGTGACAGCATGGATGGAACTGGAAAGCATTATGCTAAGTGAAATAAACCAGGAAGTGAAATATGAATACTACATGATCCCTCCTTTAACAGAAACCTAAACAAGAAAAACAAACAAACATGCAAAATATAATGAAAGACACTGAAACAGAGAACATGCTGACAGAGACGAGAGGGGTGACGGGAGGGGATTTCAGAAGAAAAAGAGAAGGGCTTATGGAAACATGTATAAAGGACACATGGAGAAAAAACAGCAGGGATGGAAATGGGAGGGAAGTGGGGAGGGCTGGGATTGGAGTAAAAGGGATAAAACTGTACTTGATCAACAATTAAAATAAAAAGATATATAGACACTAAAAAATATGACTTATCTTGTATGATTCATACCTTCTTTTTTAATTTTTTTAAATTAAAAAAAAATTAAGCCCCTCAGGTCACTGTCTGCCTGTTCTCTATTTCAGTGTCTTTGATTCATACTTTCATATACTGTTTTCTGTCTCTTTTTTAATTAAATGTTTTAAAAGATTTAATTATTTATTTTTTTAGAGAGGGAAGGGAGGGGGAGAGAGAGAGAGAAACATCAATGTACAGTTTCTGGGGGTCATGGCCTGCAATCCAGACATGTACCCTGACTGGAAATCGGACCTGTGACAATTTGGTGTCAGCCCACACTCAATCCACTGAGCTATGCCAGCCGGGGCTCTGTTTTATTTCTTTTACTGCTTTACATCTTATAGGTAGACTTACAGTCTACCTGAAATTAATTTGGGGAAACTGTATGAGGTAGATATAAAGTTTATATTGTTTTTTTAATATTATATCCACTGGTCCCAACATCATTTACTAAGAAGATTGTCTTATGTTTATTGCTCTGAAAAGCTATCTTTACTTGAATTTGTCTTCTTATCCATAGATATGCTTCTAATCTCTTCATTTTAATCCATTGGTCCTATTTCAAACTTACACAGATACCATTCTGTCTTAATTATTATAGCCTTATTAGAATTTATTTTATCTGATAAGACAAATCATTCCACCTAGAACTTCTTGATAAATACCTTGACTATTCCTGTAATTTTACATTGCATTATTATAATAAATCCATACTCCACCCTTATTGATGCTGTTTTTTTATATTGGAGGGCTTATTTCTTTGAAATGTACCCAAAACTTCTATTTAATACTAATTCTAGTTATGTTTAACCACTTTAAGTCATGGTTGCATCACCCTGCCCATGATCTCAGATTTCCATGGATGATTCTCTCATACAATTACCTTCCTTGGTGATGACTTAATATCAGTTTCCATTCCTTTCCCTTTAAAGACACATTATTGAAGATATAACAAAAATATCATAACCTTAACCTTATTTATAATAAGAAAACATATACATAAATAAATTATTATACCACTTGTCTTTTCCTTTATGGTTCACACATTTTATTGCCTTATATTTATTTGTATCTACACTCCATATCAAGTTGATATCAGGAAACTGAGTAAGAATCAATATTGTTTTCAAATAATATCCATTATATTAAATTAAACAAGCACCATTATTAAACACCATTATTGCAAAGTTTGTGTGTGTTGGTGTTCTTCATTTCTACATTTGTCATAAATTATGTATACATGCATGTGTTTATTACTATAGGTAGAATGATACCTAAGATGGGGACTGATGTCCAAAATATATAAAGAACTCACATGACTCCTTTCCAGGAAGGTGAACAGTCCAATTAAAAAGGGGGCAAACGACCTGAACAGACAATTCTCCAAGGAGGACATACAGAGGTCTCAGAGACATGAAAGGAGCCTTAGCATCACTAGCCATTAGAGAGATGCAAATTAAAACCACAATGGCATACCACAGTAACACCAGTGAGAATGCCCATCATAAAAATTCAACAAACAATAAGTGCTGGTGACATTGTGTAGAAAAAAGGAACCTTAGTACCCTGTTGGTGGCAATGCAGACTGGTACAGCCAATATAAAAAAAATAGTATGAAATGTCCTCAGAAAACTAAAAATGGAATTGCCTTTAGTTTTAGAAAACTAAAAATGATATTGCCTCAACAATATCATTTCTGGGATTATACCCTAACAACCCTGACATATCAATTGAAAGAACCTATG
Source organism: Phyllostomus hastatus (assembly GCF_019186645.2). Classification (NCBI taxonomy): domain Eukaryota; kingdom Metazoa; phylum Chordata; class Mammalia; order Chiroptera; family Phyllostomidae; genus Phyllostomus; species Phyllostomus hastatus. The sequence goes on along the minus strand of NW_025333726.1, from coordinate 27,546 downwards.
CACCCAAATGTTTATAGTAGCACAATTTACAATAGCCAAGTGCTGGAAACAAGCAGTAAATGAGTTGATCAATAATTATGGCACATTTACACAATGGAATACTATGCAGCAGAAAGAAAGAAGCTACACCCCTTCATGACAGCGTGGATGAAACTGGAGAACATTATGCTAAAAAAAAATAAGCCAGGCAATGAAAGACAAATACTATATGACCTCACCTTTAAGTGGAACCTAATCAACAAAACAAACAAGCTAACAAAATATAAATAGATATATTGAAATAAAGAACAAATTGACAGTAACCAGAAGAGACGGGTGAGAGGGATAGTGGGGGGGGGGAGGGGAATAGGAGAGCCATCAAAGAACATGTATGAAGGACTCATGGACAAAAAAAATTACGGGGTGTGATTGAATGTGGAAGGTAGGCTAGGGAGAGTAATGGGGGTAAAGTAGGGACAACTGTAATTGAACAATAGAAAATAATTTAAAAAGAAGGAAAAAAAACAGCGGTTTCTTGGTTATTTATAAATAAGCAGTGGGGATTTTAGGAGAACTGGAAAGATGATTAAACATTGCATGTAAGAAAATGAAGGCAGCCCTGGCTGGTGTGGCTCAGTGGATTGAGTGTTGGCCTGCTAACCTCGATTCCCAGTCAGGGCACATGCCGGGGTTGCGGCCCAGTCCCCAGTAAGAGGTGTGTGAGAGGCAACCATGCATTGATGTTTCTCTCCCTCTCTTTCTCCCTCCCTTCCCATCTCTAAAAAATAAATGAATACAATCTTTAAAAAAATAAAAGAAAATGAAGGTAAAATATCAACTTTGGAAACTATAAATATGATTATAATATAAGTGTTTGGTACAAACTAATAAGCAATGAGGTTAAAGTGGAAGATTGTGAGAAATTTTATTTATAGTCTCCTTATTAACTTATCTGCTTTTTGCTACAGAAAATACAACATACTCAGTTTCTTTACTGACATGTCAAATTTTCTCACAACATATATGTGAGAAAAAAAGTGTAGATAAAATTCATTTATTTTTATGTAGTTTGTATAGGTCAACCAATAATGGGAAAAGTTAAAAAGTATTCAAACTTTGTCAAAAAGTTAGTAAAATCTTAAAATGTATTCTACATTGAAAAATACACTTAGAGATAAAGAAATAAACATTCAACCTTTGAGAATTCAAGAAAAGAAAGCTTAGCAAATGTAATCATCAGTCTATAAGATGTTAGTATTATATGGGGATGATTGACTCGATTCTGCAGTTATTTTTGAATTACTAAATATGATTAGAATAAGTTCCCCCAGGACTGTCTTGCACACAATAAAACAAAGATACTATTAGAAAGTCAAAATCCATGAATAAGTTTAGAATTACAAAATACAGTAGGCACCAAAAACATTGTAGTATTCTATATTTCTTTGCTGCTGGTATGTATGAGTATACTTATTCCAAAAGATCTATATTTCTCTAAACCAGGAAAACATTAAATATGTAATAATTTGAGAGTCCTTTTATAGAAGAAAATGTTCTCAGCACTTAACAAGGAGTAAAATTATTTGCAGACAACATTAAGGCATGGAATATTGAAAGAAATACTTCCATCCTCTGAGGGAAAAAACAGGAAACACCAAAGACAATACTAATCAAGAAACTAATGCTTCTTAAAATGTATTTAGTGTCTAGTACAGAGAATTTCACAAGAGACTTCTGGTGAATTAGGTGATCTGGAATTTAGTTGCAAAGTAGTAATAGTGAAAATAAATGGACTATGCCAAACTTAAAATTATTAGAGCTGTTAAAGCTACAAACACATTGCTAAAACATTTACATGTAAGAGATTAATAAAGATTATTTTCCAAAATTAAATATGTATATATTTTTCTTTTGAGTGATGTTGTTTAAATCTTCCAAATTGTATGCTATCAGTGAGAGGGTGAAGAAGAAGATAAGACAGTCTAATGAATCTCTATTTGTTCTTATAGTTAAATTTAACATCTGGTTTTCAAATTTTCCAATACTTCTAATCTACAATTTACTTTTTTGTGGAAAAAAAGCAGATGGATATTTTGTAAAGATCATATAATTTGAATGAACTATAGTTTCTGTATATTGTAAATGACCTTAGGCAAATCATATTTATGTGACTCAGTTTGGTCATGTGTAAATAGAGATTACTGAGTTTTAATATTTTATTTATTTCACATAATTTATAATATTAATATTTAAAATGTAAATGGGGGGTTATAAAATGGTTTAAAATATTTTCTGAAGATTATGTGAAATGGCATATACAAAACTGTCTTATTATTTGAACATTTTTATTTCTTCTTTTTTATTTTCTGTTTCTACTTTCCTCACCCAATGATTACTTAAATATGTCTGAAATACAGATAGGTGTAAATCCATTGATTAAACCAAATGATAAAAAATATTCTTTGTGTATGTGTATGTATGTGTTTGCATGTTCCTAAAGGGAAAATAACTAATGTTTCCAGCCATTTCACAGTTATTAGTCAATGCATTTGTTACACCAACAGAATATCTCTATCATTATTTTATTAGGGAGGAAATGAAACTTTTAGCATGACTGTTCTTTTACTTAAAATAATAATCTTTCTGACTGCTGTGTGAGCACTCATGTGCCAGGTATTATGCTGGATACCTCTCAAGATTAACTCTTTTAATCTGCATTGCAACTAGCAAAGATTAAAAACTTTGCCAGATAAATTTTAAAGAGGGGGTTTCAAAATAAGTAAGCATGAGGTTTTTGGTAAAAAATGTCTATATAGGTAAATTTGGTACTTGGAATCTTCTATAACACATCAAAAATACAACTAAACTACAGAATAACCATCATTGAAATAGTCAGAAATGTAGCTGAACAGAGTTCTACAACTAAGAATATAAAGAAAAAAGCCACATTGATTCTGGTAGGAGGATCAGAGACAAGGAACAGGCTGGTCCTACAACCACTGCAGCAGTTAAAAATTGAGAGGGATATTTCATCTGTGAAAATACCCCATGAGGAGCCAGAGTCCAGCCCCACACCAAAACAACTAGCTCTGGGTTCCAGTGACAGAAACAGAAGTCCCCATAATTTCTTGCTGAATAAAGCCAGTGGAGGCGATGCTTGAGTGAGACGGAAGGCTTATGGAGTTCCAGGCATTTCTCTTAAAGGGCCCTCATGGACTTACTGAGGCTCACTCTCTTTGAGCTCTAGCACTAAGGCAGCAGCTCCAAAGGTGCCTGGGGCAAATGGGGAAAGACTAGATTGTTTGGCATCAGGGAAAGAGCTGGATGAGCAGCTTTCTCTCAGGCAGAAGTGCTGGCAGAGGCCATTGTTCCTTTGTTAAACCCTCCCCAACAAAGCCCACATTTAGGCATCATATCTGAGTCTCCATCAACCTGGCTAATACAGTTCTCCCAATCAGGGTGATCCCTGAGGCACTGCTCCACCCAACTTGTGGACCTAGCAAAGCCCTTCTCAGTGGCTCTTCCATACAAATGGACTGTCTTGATTTATGCTGTGAATTTCCTAAACCCTCAAAAAAAATAGCAACATCTGGCCTCTGCATACCCAGTACTTCTTGCCAAATGGACCCTGGCCCTACACTACTGGCAACCAGCCTTGGTTCACAGGTAGGCCTCTCCTGAGTACCTCCAAGCTCAGCAAAAGTAGCAGCTATCATAAGATTGCATTGTTGTTCACATTGTGTGGCACCTGGCAGGACACAGGTGATGGATGACTTTGGCCTGCACTTCCCAGGTGTCCCCAGAGACAGCACAATCAGGGAAAGCTTCAGACCATGCCTGAGCACCACCCAACAACTTCTGCAAGGAAAATACTCCAGGGGTGGACTTGGTGGGTACTTAGTCCCAGCTGAAGTGTGTTCTGCTTTGAGGGGTCAATCTCTGTACAGCAAATCTTCTATTGTGGTCATAGCAATTCTTCTCAGCCAATTGTCTTGAGGGTAAATCCCTTCCATTGACATGTGAACAGGAATCAGGTCTCAACTACATCTTAACCAGGAATGCAGCTGGAGCAGCCAGATTGTATAGCCCAGGAGGCAGTGCCAACAGGCCCTTCAAGACACCTACCACATAAGGCTATTATACCAAGACAGCAGGAAGGGAGATGTAACAACTCCATCTAATATATAGAAACAAACACAAAGAATCATCCACAATTTGGATACAAAGAAACATGTCTCAAGTAAAAGAATAAAACAAAACTCCAGAAAAAGAACTAAACAACTTGGAAACAGTCTACCAGATGCAAAGTTCAAAATGATTGTTATTATTATGCTAAATGAACATAGGATAAGATTAGTTTTACTTGGTGAAAACTTCAACAAAGAAATAGGAAACAAAAATATAGGTAGAAAACATAAAAAAAGAACCAGTCAGAAATAAAGAATACACTAATTGAAATGAAGAATACATTATAGAGAATCAACAGTAGAGTAGATGAAGCAGAGGATCAAGTCAGCAAGTTGAAAGATAAGATGGCAGAAAACACCCAATCAGAACAGCAAAATTAAAAGAGAATCCAAAAAATGTGAATATTGTAAAGAACCTCTGGGACAACTTCAAGTGTACCAATGTTTATATCATGGGAGTGCCAGAAGGAGAGAGTAAAAATAAAGGAAAACATATTTAAAAAAAATAACGGTAGAAAAGTTTCTTAACATGGTGAAGAAAATATACATATAACTCTAGGAAGTGCAGAAAGTCTCAAACAAAATGAACCAAAAGATGCCCACGCCAAGATACATCATAATTAAAATGACCAAAGTTAAAGAGAAAGAATCCTTAAAACATCAGAAAAAAAGGCAGTTTCTTATCTATGAGGGAGCTCCCATAAGACTGTCATATAATTTCTCAACAATAACTTTGCAGGCCAGAAGGGATTGTCATGAAATATTCAAAGTGAGGGATAGTAAAGACCTACAACCAAGATTACTCTACCCAGCAAAGCTGTTATTTAGAATTGAAAGACACATTAAGAGCTTCACAGAGAAGAAAAACTAAAGAAGTTCATCACCACCAAACCAGTATTACAAAAAAAAAATGTTAAAGGGTCTTCTTTAATAATAACTTTAAAATATCAAAAACCATAATAATAAATAGCAAGAGGGGAGGGGGAAACAGGATAATGGTGAGAAAGGGGAAAGGGACTAGTCAAAGAATATACATGAATGACCGACGGACATGGACAACATTGTGGGAGTTGGCTGTTTGGAGCAAGGGGTGGGATGGATGGAAGAGGTCAAAGGGAGAAAAAGTGAAACAACTGCAATAAAATAACAACAAAAATGCAAATAGATTAAATACTCCAATCTAAAAGACATATGGAGGCTGAATGGATAACAAAACAAGAGCCTTACATATGCTATCTACAAGAGGCCTACTTGATATTGAAAAAAACACATGCAGACTGAAAGCAAAAAAAGAGGAAAAGATATTTAATGAAAATGGAAAAAAAACACTGGGGTACCATCACTTATATCAGACAAAATATATTTTAAAATAAAGGCTATTTAAAAATATTGACTTTATTAGGATGACATTCGTTAATAAAATTATGTAGGTTTCAGGTATACAATTCTACAATACATCATTTGTATATTGTATTGTGTGCATACCACCCCAAGTCAAGTCCTGTTTCATCATCATTTACCTATTTACTTTCTTCTACCTCCCCCCACTACCACTTCTTTTTGGCAATCAACATACTCCTGTCAGTATCCATGGATCTTTCTTTCCTTTGTTTAACCACTTTACCTTTGTCACCCAGACCCAACTCCCTTCACCTGACAGCTGTTTGTCTGTCCTCTGCATCCATGAGTCTGTCTCCACTATGTTTGTTGTTTTATTTTGTTAATTAGATTCAACATATAAGTTAATCATATGGCACTGGTCTTTTTATTGGTTTATTGTTCTTAATATTATACTCTCTAGGTCCATCCATATTGTCACAAAAGGTAAGATCTTCTTTTTTATGGCTGAGTAGTATTCCACTGTGTAAATGTAGCCTAACTTTTTTTTATCCACTCATCTACTGATGGGCACTTGGGTAGCTTGCAAGTCTTGCTTTTGTAAATAATGCTACAATGAACATAGGGATGCATACATTCTTTAGAATTAGTGTTTTGGGTTTCTTTGGATATATTTCCAGAAATAAAATCACTGGGTCAAAAGGCAATTCAATTTTTAATTTTGGGAGGTAACTCCATACTGCTTTACATAATGGCTGTACCAATATGCATCCCCACAAATGGTGCACAGCAGTTCCCTTCTCTCCACATCCATACCAACATTTGTTGTTTGTTTATTTGTTAATGATTTCCATTCTGACGGGTGTGAAGTGATATTGTGGTTTTAATATGCATTTCTCTGATGATTAGTGATGTTGAGCATGTTTTCATATGTCTATTGGCCATCTGTATATCTTCTTTGAAGAAGTGTCTACTCAGATCTTTGCCCATTTCGTACTGGATTTGTTTTCATGTTGAGTTTTGTAAATTCCTTATACATTTTGGATATTAAGCTATTATCATATGTATCATTGATGAGTATATTCTCCCATTCAGTGGGTTGTATTTTCATTTTGTTTATTTTTTTTTCTGTACAAAGAATTTTAGTTTGACAAAATCCATTTGTTTATTTTTTTTTGTTTACTTTGCCTGAAGCAATACAGGAGACAAAGAAAGGCCTCTCAATTCTACATCTGGGTTTTTATCCAAAGAAATCAAAAACACTAAATCAAAAAATATATGCATCTATATTTATTGCAGCATTATTTACAATAGCCAAGACATGGAAGTAACCTTAGTGTCCATTGATAATTGAATGAATAAAGAAGACATGATGCACATATTAAATAGAATGAGACAACATTAAAAATAACTGATTCCTGCCATCTGCAACAACATGGGTGGACTTAGAATATATTTGTTTTAGTGAAATAATAAATGAAAAAAACAAACATCACATGATTTTTTCTTATATGTGGAATTAAAAAAATAAATGAACAATCACAACAGAAACAGACTCAGATACAGAGAATTTTTTGGTGGTGGTCAAATACAAAAAGGTTTTGGCATGGGTGAAAAAGATGAAGCAATTAAGAATTACAGATTTGTAGTTAGAAAATAGTCATGGAAATGTAAAATACAGCACAGGGATTATAGTCAATAATATTACAATAATAGTATATGGTGTCAAATGGGTACTAGATTTATCTGGGTGATCACAAATTATACAAATGTCTAATCATGGGGTTATATACCATATAACATAATATTATATATCAACTATTTATTAAAATGTTCTTTAATTTTAATATATTTAAATATTCTTTACTTTTCTTTTATTAAGTAACATTTTAAGAAAAGTATGAGCAAGCCTGATTCCTAAATCCATGTTCTTCTATTGTCCCATGTTTCTTTTTTTTTCACTTTTTATTATTATTGTTCAGTTACAGTTGTCCTCATTTTTCCTCCATTACTTTCCCCCTACCCTACCCACCCCCCACTTCCAACATTCAACCCTCCCCATCCCCTGTTGCCTGTGTCCATGGGTCCCTTATACATGTTCCTTGATGACCCTTTCCCTTCTTTGCCTGACTCCGCCCATCTCTCTTCCCCTCTGGTAACTCATTTTGTTCTTTATTTCCATGTTTCTGGTTCTAGTTGTCTTACTTGTGTGTTTTGTTGATTAGGTTCCAATTATAGGTGAGATCATATGTTATTTGTCTTTCACCACCTGGTTTATTTCACTTCTATGCTTCTTCTAAATTGCAAAATAATTGGATTAAGTCAAATGATCCCAATTAACTTTCTCACATCTGTTTCAGCCCTAAATTTATACCTTAAGTTAATTTTTAGATTTGTGTTGTCTCTGTGTGTGTATGTGAATATATGTCTAAGAACACAAATACACAATGTCACATGTCTTAGTTATTTAATCTATACTTATGTACAACAAGAGTTTCTTCTAATTTAGGTAAAATGATATAAAAAATAACAGTAACAAAAATCTTACAATTTATTTCTTGATATAATAAAGTCTTACCATGCAGATAACAGAATTTACTGGGAACATAAATTTTATTTTAACAAACTACATTGTTAATTATGAATATCATAGATTCTGCAGTTGTCTCAAGTTACCAAAATTTGACCTCTATGAATCAAGTATATTTGATTCCCCTTGCTCTCTGTTTGCTTTTGGTATCCATATCAAATCCAAATGTTCTTAATTACTAGTAGTTCCCACTGACATGTAAAGTTCTATATTTTTTAATTTGTTTGAGAGAGTATAATAATCTGTAAAATGAAATATTCATCAAGTATATTGCCTGTCTTCATGTGTTTTGTCGTTGTTTTTACAAAATTTACTTTGATAAATTGTTAGTGTCTGTGAAAAAAAATAGTTTTAATCATTTTTCCTTATCTAACTCCATTACTTTTCTTTGATAAAATAAGTCAGTGTTTCATAGTTCCTTAATTCAAATTTGTGAAATTGTAAGTTTCTGATTATTATATTTTTACTTAATGTATATAGAGCTTATCAACTACTACATGTATAAGTAACAATGAAAGTAAAACTGTCTTCTTTAATGGATTTGAATTTAATGTATATTATTTTATAAATATTTTTTGTTTTATTAAATTGATTGGGTTGACATTGGTTAATAAAATTGTATAGATTTCAAATGTACAATTTTATAAAACATCATCTGTACATTGAATTGTGTGTTCATCACCCAAAGTCAAGTCTTTTTTTTGAAAATTTATTATTAGTATATGGGAACAGAATTAATTTTATACATTGATTTTATATCATGCAACTTTAATATTTTAATTAAGGAAGAGACAGCAGCCTTGGCTATTGTGGCTGAGTTGCTGGAAACATCTTCCCATTTACTGAAAGGTCATGGTTTGGTAAGGGCACATATTAGCTTGCAGGTTCTGTTCTGGTCAGGTGTGTATGGGTAGCAAATGATCAATGTTTCTCTCACAATGATGTTTCTCTCTCTTTCATTCTAGAATACATATATGTAAATTAAACAGACATCAAAGCATATATTTTGTTTTATTTTATTGTATTTGCTGTTTTCTCTATAATGGTCAGAATTCTGTTCTAGCTTGCAAAACCTAGTTTTGTAAAAGTCTGGATCAAATTAATTAAAAAAATAACAGAAGACTTTATTTTAGAAAATGGAGATAGACAAAACAAAATCTAGAAATATCACTTGAATTTCCAATTCTGAAAATTCTACCTCTGTTGTAAGTACTTAAGGATCTACACAGAAATTTCTTTGGATCCCAACACTGAGGTTTTGGGGATTTTACTAAATTTCCCAAGGTTATATAACCTATAAAATATATGTTTTCTTGCTTGCAAAATGGTAATGAACTACTTATTTATTAGTTAAAAAATAGGTGATCTATCATCACAGGGAGTGTGAATTTAACATAGTTTTTAAATTGCCAAGCCAGGAAAAGTGTTATACTGCAAATCCCCAAAATAAAGACATTATACTTTCTTTGAACAAAAAAAAGGTTATTTTTTTACTGTGTCATGTCCACTGGAAGTAAGTAGGTAGTTTTGCTCCATATCATCCTTCTTCTAGAACCCAATCTGTTAGGTAGTTTCTCTCTGGATCATTGGCAGTCTCCATGTCAAAATGAAAAGTAAATGCCATGGTCTACAAATAGTTGAGATGCTGTTATTGTTGTGCTCACATGACATAAACGAAGCTTTAGAAGGATGAGGGAGAGTTATCTCATTATGTGCTTGGAAGGAAAGAACTGAAATATTAGAAAAGCTGTAAATTTCCACATTTTCTTCTCCACCATTGCCTGAATAAGGAGTAACAGTACGATGGATTCACTGTTATATAGGCGTAGATTACAATTAACAGAAAGCTGGACCAAAACTGCTTCCCATCACTGCTTAATTACTACTTTTTACATCAACATCCAATTAATGTTAAGAAAGAGGTATTTGGTTTTGTAATTCATTATAATATAATATGGGATTATGAATGAATCACAACTTTCAGCCAAGATGGAGGTGCAGGTGACAACATTTTGCCTCCTTGCACATCCAAAAGAAGGACAAGAACAAATTTAAAAACAAAAGGTAACTACAACTGCCAGAAAATTGAACTTTATGGAAATCCAACAACCAAAGAATTTAAAACGAAACATTCATCCAGACTGGGAGGAGGGACAGAGATGGGCAGCCAGGATGAAGAGGAGTTGTGGCAAGACAGTGGCTGGAGGAACAGGTGGTGCCACATTTGTGTGCAGACAAACTGGGAGGAACAGCTGGGGAGAGAGACAGACTGTTCAAACCAGGGTTCCAGCTCAGGGAAATACAGCCTGAAAACCTCCGACTAAAAAAAAAAGTCTCTGGGAGTTGAGGCAGTGGGAGAAAATCCCAGCCTCACAAAGGAGTTCATTGGAGAGACCCACTGGATCCTAGAATGTACACAAAACCACCCACCTGGGAATCAGCACAAGAAGGGCCCAATTTGCTTGTGGGTAATAGAGGAAGTGACTGAAAACCCACCCAGATCCAAGCAAGTGGCATTGTTCCCTCTCTGCCCTCTCCCTCACATATAACACCACAGCACAGAAACATGGTTTGCCCCGCTCTGGCCAAAACCTAAAGCTCTGCTCCTTACTATATAACAGGCACACCAAGACAAAGAAATATGGCCCAAATGAAAGAATACATCAAAGCTCCAGAAAAATACAACTAAGGAATGAAGAGATAGCCTTCTTATCAGATGCAGACTTCACGGGCACTGGTAATCAGGATACCCACAGAAATGGTTGAATATGGTTGCAAAAGAGAGGAAAAAGTGAAAGCTATGCAAAGTGAAATAAAGAAAAAGATACAGGCAACCAACAATGAAGGAAAGGAAACCAGGATTCAAATCCACGGTCTGGTGTAGAAGGAAAAAATAAACATTCAACCAGGGCAGAATGAAGAAACAAGAATTCAGAAAAAAAAAAGAGAGAGAGAGAGAAGAGCCTTAGGAACCTCCAGGATAAATTTAAAGATTCCAACATCTGAATCATAGAGGTGCCAGAAGGACAACAAGAAGAGCAAGGGATCAAAAGCTTATTTGAAAACATAATGAAGGAGAACTTTGCCAATATGGCAAAGGAAATAGACTTCCAGGAAGTCAAGGAAGCTAAGAGAGTCCCAAAGAAGTTGGACCCAGGGAAGCACACACTAAAGCACATTATAATTACATTACGCAAGATTAAAGCTGAGAGAATCTTAAAAGCAGAAAGAGAAAAGGAGACAGTTACCCACATAGGAGTTTCCATAAGACTCTCAGCTGATTTATCAAAACAAAACAAACAAACAAAAAAAACAACAACAACAACAGAAAAAAAAAACCTTGCAGGCAAGAAGGGGCTGGAAAAAACCTATTCAAAGTCATGAAAAGCAGAGACTTATATCCAAGATTACTCTATCCAGCAAAACTATCATTTAGAATGGAAGGGCAGATAAAGTGCTTGCCAGATAAGGTCAAATTAAAGGAGTTCATCATCACCAAACCCTTATTATTTGCAATGTTAAAGGGACTTATCTAAGAAATAGGAGAAGATAAAAAACTATGAACAATAAAATGACAACAAACTTATAACTATCAATAACTGAACCTAAAAAAACAAAAAACAAACTAAGCAAACAACTACAAAAGGAACAGATTCACAGAAATCTGATCACATGGAGAATTATTAGTGTAGAGGTGGGGTGGCAGAATGGTGGGGAAAGATACAGGGAATAAGAAGCAAAATTGTTAGGCATAAAATATACAGGGAGAAGTTAAGAATAGTATAGGAAATGGAGAAGCCAAATAACTTATATATATGACCCATGGACATGAACTAAGTTGGTGGAATGAAGGGGCATAGAGAGCAGAGGGAATAAAGGAGAGAAAAAAATGGGACAACTGTAATAGCATAACCAATACAATATATTTAAAATATATATGTGAGATTAGAATAAATAATAGAATTTACATGACTCTGATGATATATATTTTATGCATATATAATGTTTCTTAATATTCAAAATTAAAATTTTTTCTTCAAAGCACATGATAAGGAAGTGAAAATCAATCTACAAACTGGGAGAAAAGATTTGTAGATTGTATATCTATCTGAGACTTACAAGTTTATCCAGATACATAAACAATATTTACAATTTTAAAAATATATAAAGACATAATCCAATTTAAAATGGTAATGAATTTTAACCTATGAATGGCTATTAAGTATATGGAATGATGTTCAACATCACTAGATTTTAATGAACTGAATGTCAAACACACAGTGAGATATCACATTCAACAGGAGGACTATGAACTTAAATAATAATGATAATAATGCTATCAGTGATCATAAATCTTAGCAAGAAGGAGGCCAATCAATTATCTTTAGAATTGATGGTGGATATATAACATGGTGCAATTGCAATGGTACATTGGAACACAGTTTGATATTTTCTTTAAAAATGTTACATGGAGTAAATTAGTATCTGACAGTTCCAAATGTAAGAATCTACACAGAAAATGAGCACATATACTTGCATAAAACATGTGCATTCATGTTAATTGCAGTATTATTCAAAATACTCAAAGAGTGGAAATAAGCCAAATGTCTATTAGCTGATACTATGTGTTGTGTGTGGGTCTCTGTCCAGCAGTGACCACGGAATGGTGCGGATGGCTCCACGATAAACACGCGAGAAAAAACACACATGCACAGAGACAGACTAGTTTTTGTGGGGAAGTAGGGACGAAATGGCCACCCCCCTAGTGGGGAGCACGCCGATTTACCGTCCATACCTGCTTTTATTGGGCTCATTGTGCATAATAATTCAGGTAAAGTACAAGTACTCATTAGGGGGAAGTAAGGAACCATAGAAAACAAAGAACTCTGCCGGTCTATTGAGTTGGGGGGTCAAAGAGCTGTAAGACTGAGGAACAAAATAACTTCCTCCTAAGACCCTTCTCATTCTACTGAGAGCATTCTAAACAAAGAAGGTTTCACAGTAATTTACATGTTCTTTCTTAGGCCTGATCACCCCGGGGAATCCGCACTTCTCAGTACAGAGCTGCACCACCCTGTCATTGTTTCAGGCTTAGGTGGAGCAAGGGAACTAAGGCAACCGAGAGACAAGGAGGTTTTCTCTCAGACACTGAGAACTCAGGCTATGTCAAAGCCGAGGAGCGAGGGTCCATCATCCCCTTTTGCTGCAGCCCCCCCCAAGTCCTTCTTTTGGGGGGCCTCCCAAAGTGATCGTGCCTGTCTTAGGTCATTCCCCCCGTGGGGAATCTTACCCATCTTTGGCTAACTGACCAAGGTTTTTGGGGGTTCAGTCATGAATAAAGCAGCAGAAGCAGCATTCCTGCCAGGAAGATAAGCTTTTGTCTCCTTGCTGGTTTAGGGTTCCAAGGGCGTTCCCTTAGCCTTAGCTTATGCAGGGGTTACAGCTTCTGATACCAGTCAGGGCGGTTCCCAACATCATGTTGTATATCTACCCTTGGAACATTATTAACACAATAGCAATAGTCAAGTGTTCATATATCTTTCAAATGTAGATGAACCTCAAAACATTATATAAATAAAAGAAGCCAATCATACAAGACCATACTTTGTATGATCCCATATCTATGAAATGTCCAAAAGGAGAAAAACTACAGAGAAAGGAAGTAAATTCATTACTTCTTTGGAATGGAAAGAGTAGTTTCAAACAGGCATGAAATTATTTTCTGCACTATTGAAAATGTTCTAAAATGAAAAAAAATGTTCTAAAATGTATAGTAATGTAGACACAGGTTTGTAAGTATAGTAAAATTCACTGCATACTTAAAGCAGATAAATTCTGTGGATTATAAATTATGTTTTCATAAAGCTGTTATACCACAAAGATTTTATTATTGGTCAGGGGGGTATTTTCTATATTTATTAGCAAATCAATCCATTAAATATGTACCCTGCTTCAGCCCCAATATTATTATGCAGGCATTCTTCATCACAATTATTTGACCATATAAAAACTATATTTATTTAATTTGTTTTTTATTTTTTCTCTTTTTAATTGTTTTTAAAGTGTAGTTGTTTCCATTTTTCCCATGCCATTCTCTGCCACCCCAGCCATCCCCATTTACCACCTTTGATCCTACCCCCCTTTGCCATTGTTCACATGTCCTTTATACATGTTCCTTGTTGGCCTTTCCCCCTTTAACACCCTTATATCCTCCCACCTCCCCTATGGTTAATGTCATTTTGTTCTTAATTTCAATGTCTCCGGTTATATTTTGCTTGCTTGTTTGTTTTGTTAATTAGGTTCCTCTTATAGATCATATGGTATTTGTATTTCATTGCCTGGTTTATTTTACTTAGTATAATGCTTTCCAGATCCATCCATGCTATTGTAAAGGGTAGGAGTCTCTTCTTTATTTTTTTTGTTGCAAAGCATTCCATTGTGTAAATGTACAGTGATTTTATGATACACTCATTTGCTGATGGATGTTTAGGTTGTTTCCAGTACTTGGCTATTGTAAATTGTGCTGCTATGAACATTGGGATGCATGGGTTCTTTTTGGATTGGTGTGTCAGGGTTCTTAGAGTATAATCACATAAGTGGATTTGTAGGTCAAAAGGCAGTTCCATTTTTTAGTTTTCTGAGGAAATTCCATACTGTTTTCCACAGTGGCTACACCAATCTGAATTCCCACCATCAGTGTACTAGGGTTCCTTTTTATTCCACATCTTCTCTAACACTTCTTTGTTGATTTATTTATGATGGCCATTCTCACAGGTGTGAGGTGGTATTTTCTTATGGTTTTCATTTGCATCTCTTTGATGGTTCATGATGCTGAGCATCCTTTCATGTCTCTGGGCCCTTTGTATGTCCTTCTTGGAGAAGTGTATGTTCAGAGAAAACACAGTAACTTTTTAAAAATTGATTATTTCTACTCAGCATAATGTCTTTCAAATTCAACTAAGTTGTATATAAGAATAGTTTGTTCTATGTCCTTCTTCAGTAGTTATTATCTCATTGTATACATTCATCACAGTTTATACATTCATGTATTAAAAGTCATTTAGAGTATGTCCAATGTAGGATGATTATGAATATAGCTGTTATAATCTTCATGTCCATATTATTTTCAAAATAACCATTTCTTTTTGCTAAATACCCAGAAATAGGCTTGCTGGTTCATGGGGTAACTGCAAGTCAAATATAATAAGACAGTGCCATCTGTTTTCTAGAGTAGCTGCAACATTTTGCTTTCCTACCAGTAGTATATGAGTTCCAAATTTTTATTATAACTTTATTTATTACAGCATTTAATACTATCGGTATGTTTTCCTTCTGCTCCTTCTTCTTTTGCACTATTTTAGTAGATTAAACATAAGTTCATTTTATTTTTCCCCTATAAATTCCCCCCCATCACCTCCTTCTCCTCTCTGCTAATAACTTTCCGTGTGATCTCCATTTCTGTGATTCCGTACCTGTTCTTGTTGTTTGCTTAGTTTGTTTTTGTTTTTACTTTATGTTCAGTTTTTTGATAGTTGTGAATTCCTTGTCATTTTACTGTTTGTATTTTTCATCATTTTTTGTTTTCTTAGATAAATCTCTTTAACATTTCATATAATAAGGACTTGGTGATAACGAACTCCTTTAACTTGATTTTATCTGGGAAGCATTGTATCTGCCCTTCCATTCTAAATGATAGCTTTGCTGGATAGAGTAATCTTGGATGTAGATCCTTGCCTTTCATGACTTTGAAGACAGACAAGCCCAGGCTGCCTGTCTCTGCCTTTCCTACCCACCTGAATGAATATTTCTTCTTTATCTCCTTAGCTGTCAGAGTTATATACAGTTTGATTTTCTGGCAGTTGTGGTTATTTTTTTGTTTTTTAAATTTTTTTGTTTAACTTCTTTTGGTTGTGTGAGGAGGCAAAGTGTATCTACCTATGCTTTCATCTTGGCTGGAAGTACAATCAGCTCACTTTTATACATGGAACCTTATATTAGGTTGCATGATAACAACTTTGATATGAACCTGGATCTTTCTCTTAGCCTTGATTTCTGTGTGTGTCAAAAGGAATTTGAAAAACTTTTTCTAATTCCTATACTGTGGTTTGTGAATTAGGTAGATGCATGTGATTTTTAAGTTGAATTTTACATATAAAATACTCTTAATTTTATAAAAAAAATATTTTATTGGAACTGTCAATTCTTTGTTTTTAATCTTCAGGATGAACCCATATTTTAATAAAGTTTTTGGTTTTTTTGTTAGTGATTAAGTCCACATCTAAGCGGGTGGTCTCTTCAAGGCACTCAATTGTTCAACGCTGAATTTATTTCTTTAAGAGAAATCCAGTTATAATATGTGAAACATCCAGCTCTTCAGAGGCTCAAAAATAAATACCTCTTCATGGATATTGTTGAACTCAGTCCTGTTGTCACTTCCTGTCTGTCAGGAGAGCTTAGGAATGGGAGGACAAGTGTAGTTATCAGCAGGTGACAGAAAACATGAAAACAACCTGAATCCATGCCAAGATAATATAGGTTCTAAAAAAGAATATACAGTATACAAATAACTCAGCAGAAGCACAGGAAAAGTGATTTTGTCCAATACCTTGAATATTATTTATGATCATTCATTGTGAAAAAAAAACAGAGCAAGGATTCTAGGGATCAGAGCCCTAAATTTCTATTGTTGTTTAGTAAATGGTCATTGCTTGTCTTAATTTTTTAAACAAAACATATAATCTTTATTATATTTTCCCATTACCATCAAGTCCCCTTATACCCCTTCTTCCCAGCAATCATCACACTGTTGTTCATGTCCATGAGTCCCTTTTTCTTTTTTGCTCAATCCTTCTACCTTCTAACCCCCCCCACTAGCTGTCATCTATTTGCCCTCTATGAGTCTGTCTCTGTTTTCTTGTTAGTTCAGTTCATTCAGTAGATTGCTCATATGAGTGAAATTGTATGGTATTTGTCTTTCTCTGACTGGCTTATTTCACTTTGCATAATGTTCTCCAGGTCCATCCATACTGTTGCAAAGGGTAAAAAATTTCTCCTTTTTAACAGCTGAGTAGAATTCCATTATGTAAATGCCCCCCTAGTTGTTTTATCCACACATCTAATGGACACTTGGGCAGCTTACATACCTTGGTGGTCGTAAATACTGCAATAAACATAGGGGGTGCTCATGTTCTTTTGAGTTAGTGTTTTGGGTTCCTTCTGATATATTCTCAGATGTGAGATTGCTGGCTCAAAATGCAGACACACCTCACAAAATTAAAAATGAGTCTGCCTTTTAACTTATTAACTGTCAATTCTTAAAGATGGAGTTAATATCAATAATTAACCTGTAAACTTGTCTGATAAGGTTATGCGATCTTGTGAAGATAGAGAGTGAGAGGTCTGACATTACTTGTCATATTTTACCAGATTTTGAATGCTTGATCACCGGCCGGCAGTGATCATGAAATACCATGGATGGTTCATTGAAACACGAGAAAAACATACACAGAGACAACCAGGTCCTATGGGGGAATTGGGACAGAATGGCCACCCTCTCTCAAGTCGGGAGAGTGTGCTGCCCCCCTGCACAAGCAGGGTTTTATTCTTGAATACCAATACGGTTTGCAAATTACAAATAGTTAGCTTTTGAAAGGTGCTGGCAGATTTCCTACTGGGATCCTAAGCCAGAGATTTGGGGGTTTTTATCATTTAAAAAGACTACAGGACTTAAAGCTTAGTTCTGTTTCCTGCCTGTGACTTCATATTATAATTAAAGAGCATCCTCCAGCAAGCGGATTTCACAGGGTCTTTCATATTCTATGTCTTAGGCCTGATTACCCTGGGAGTCCACCATTTCTGGTCTAGACTGTACCATCCCTGTTACTTCCAATGGGCCTGAATTGGGCAGAGGAGACAAAGGCAGCTGAGAGACTTGGAATTCTCAAGGACTCAGGCATTGGCAAAATTGGTGATTGATGTCGATCACCCCGTTATCTCCACAACTCCACGAGTCTTTTCCCTGTCATTCCTTTGTGAACGCGCCTGTCTTAGATTCATTCTCTATTCAAGAGAATTGTTACCCATCATTGACTGCTGTTCAAGCATGAAAAGGAATGAGGCATATGAACAGGCAGCGTTCATGCCAGGGAAATAAGTTTTGTCTCCTTCGTAGCTCCGGGTCCGGAGGTCTTTCACTCAGCCTAAGTCACAGGGGGTTACAGCTTCCTGAGACCAGGCAGGTTGGTCCTGAACAGATTTTTATTTAGTTCAGAGTGAATAGGTATTTTCAACATTTGCCAATATCTAAACTGGAAGGTGTCAGATACAACTTTGAGAGATCTGCAAGGTTTAGGATATGGAAATCAAAACAACAAATATACTTAAATAGTAAAGAAATATGTGGATAATTATAAATTAAGAGATCAGAATTATCTCATCCCAGCATATTGTCAGTATCCCATTATGTTTCAGTGGAAATGTGTACACACTTCTCTAAAATTATGTCTGTTTTTATTCTTATTATTATTGTTTCTTTCCTTTGGGAATTTTTTAAGTGTAGGGCTGTAGGATTTCATATCTATATATTATATATAGTTCTATATATTATATTGAATATATTGTTTTTCTATAATTATATTATAGATTATTCTATATATTATTTTGAGACAATGATAAAAACCTCAAAAGTGCAATATTGCTATTTTGACTTGCACAGCATGTTCTAAATTGCAATAAAGTAAATAAGAATTAAAAACAAAGCACTCAACAAATATGAATTTAAAGCAATAGGTCCAGCCAGCACTAACTTGGTAAAACTATTTCTTTGTTCATTTTCCTTCAAACCCCTCTGATTCAAGACAGTTTTGAAATTGTAAATAATTTTAAATTACTTAAGATTTCCAAAAATGTCTTCTCTGTTTATCAAAATAACACTAAAAGTTGACTCAATGAAAATGTAATATATAATTATATGAGCATTATATAAATAAATGAAATGTTTGGACCTGGCTGAAGTGGCTCATTTGGTTGGATATCAGCTTGTAAGCCAAAAAAGTTGTGGGTTCAATTCCTAGTCAGGGCACATACATAAATTGTGTTTGACCTTTGGTCAGAGTGTATATGGAAGGTAACTTATTGATGTTTCTTTCTCATATAGATGTTGTTGTGTCTCTCTCTCTTTCCCTCTTTCTCCTTCCTTCTTCCCCTCTCTCAAATCAATTAATAATATTCTGGGGTGAGGATTTAAAAAATGTTAGGTGTGCAATTTCCAAATCCACTAACTCATCACGTAAGGATGTCAGAAATAGTAATCAAATCCTGAAGTCAGTATGCTAGGCAGCAATCCTTGCCCAGAGTAGTTCTCCTGAGAAAATTATCAGCCTTGGCAAAAAGACTATGCTGCTTCAACAAAAACAATGCATCCACAAATAATGAGTGGAGACAAGAAAACAATAAACATGCAAATCCACATCCACTCTACAAATATGTTTGCATATTTCTTCAATAGAAAAAATGAAAGAAATAGGCACAATGAAGTTTAATATTCTATAGGATGAAAAAGTGAAATTCTGAAGTAGGGAGAAGATGGCAGCAAGATAGGTGGGGGCAGAGTACACTTTCCCCTATGCAAAGGTGAAACATATAGCCGATAGTCTGAGAAACAGAGAGAACAGCCAATGGTATTCCAGTATATCTGAAGACTGAATACCAAAAATAGTACAGGACATTGAAAAATCAGACAGTAAAGAGAATGCTTAAGGGCAATAAGGTCTCTGGGACGAGGTTGGGGACCGGGGGGCTGCCGCCCCAGGCCTGGTACCCACCAGATCTGCTGCAATATTATTGGGAGAGAGCCAAGCTGGGCTGTGCGAGAGGCCAGGTGCTTGTTTGGACAAGCGGGCTTGAATAAGAAGAATTTTTCAAAAAGAAAAAAGAGAAAAAAAGAGGCTCTCCAAGGCTGTTTGGGGAATTCTCCACAGCAGCTGCCCACCTCCAGTGCCCCTACCCACTGTAGCCCCAGGGTCTGTGTGCACCCAATTTGTGACCAGGTGGTGGCCTGCCCACTCCAGAAGCACCAGGGATGGTGCACATCTGGTCTATAGTCCATCAGCTGCAAGTTAGGGCTTATGCCCAGGGCACCAGGTATGGAGTGCCTCCCACATGGCTCCTGCACCCAGAGCCCTGCAGGGTTGAATGGCTCTCTAAGAGGAAGGCAGAAGCACCCCACAGAGGGGGAGTTGCAGTTCCCAGAAAGACCTGACTCACTAGGGGGGCTGAACTACCCTAAAGGGGCACTGAGAGTCCCTAGCATGTAGGACAGCAAAGAGCAAGAAGGTGGTATGTGAGTTTCTTCTAACTGGTGCAACTCAAGGACAGTATAACTGGTGGACTGAAGGCCCTAGCCTAGGCACAGAAAGGCACTGAGGAACTGGGCTTGAGGTTGCACAACAGGGAAGCGTGCAGCTAAGGAAAGCAGATTGGGAAACCAATCCTTCTCCAGCCTGACATAGCCAGGAAGACCAGCAGAACTGGCCTGACTGGTTTAAAGCAGTCAGAAGGCATTTTTCTTTTTAATTCCTTCTTCCTTCCTTTCCTTATTTCTTTTTTTATTGTTTCTGCTTTCTTTCCTTCCATTCCTTTTTAATTCCTTCTTCCTTCCTTCTTATTCTTTTAAATTCTTTCTTCCTTTCTTTCCTTCTCTCTCTTTTTTCTTCACTCCTTCTTCATTATTTTCTTCCTTTCTTTTTTATTACTTCTTCCTTCCTTCATTTCCATTTCATTTCATTTTTTCCTTATTTTCCCACAGCTGAG
Source organism: Phyllostomus hastatus (assembly GCF_019186645.2). Lineage (NCBI taxonomy): Eukaryota > Metazoa > Chordata > Mammalia > Chiroptera > Phyllostomidae > Phyllostomus > Phyllostomus hastatus. The sequence continues at coordinate 6,642 of NW_025333726.1, read as the reverse complement.
ACAATAAAACCTGGAGCTATGAAAAGACCAGACTTAGACCCAAACAGAGGTCATCACAACAACAGAAACAGTGAAAAAAATTTCACTTTGCTATTCCAGAGAATTTGCAAGGTGGGAGTGGTGAACACCAGTACACATTCTGGAAGAGGAAAACCACCAAAAAAAAGGAACAACCAACAGATAACAACTGAAGAAGGTGAAGGAGGGAGTGGAAGCCACACTAACCTCAATCCAGGACCACTCCGGAAATACAAATAAATGGTGGAGAAATTACCAAAATCAAACAACTGAATAAGAGTGAGAGAGAAGCCTCAAAATCCTGTACACACAGAAGAATCAACTTCAATACAACCTGTCCATACAAGTACAACAGACTACAATAAGTGGCAGACAGAGTGACCCTCATTTAACCAGATGGAGGGAAGGAGTCACCAAAGAAAGACCCAACAACAATCAAAACCCAAAGACATGCAGAGAGCTTACATAAATGACAGTCCTGAAACAGTAAGCTCAAAAGATAAAGGAGATTGCATCACTGAATCTCACATGTATTCTACCATAGAAGTTCACACCTTTAACTCAGAGAGTCAGAGCAGATCAATTTAAAAACCAGAGGCTAACAAAAAGAGTCTCACAAACATTGGGAAGACAAAGTAACAATCTCCAAATGAAAAGAAAGGATGAAGCCTCAGAAAAATGCTAAATGAAATAGAGGCAAGTCAGCTATCAGATATTGAGTTCAGAGCAATGGTTTTCAGGAAGCTCAATGAGCTCACAGAGAATTACCAGAAATTACAAGGAAACTACAATGAACTCACTGCAAACTATATCAACATGAAAAAGGAAATAGAAACTATCAACCAGGGGCAAGAGGAAATGAAGAATACAACTTCTGAACTGAAGAACACAGTAGAAGAAATCAAAAGTAGGATCAATGAATCAGAAGATCAGGTCAGTGAGCTGGAGGACAATGTTAAAAAAAACACTCAGAAAGAGCTAGAAAAGGAAAAGAGGCTCAAATAGAATGAAGAGGGATTAAGGTACATACAGGACAATATGAAACAATAATATCCATATAATTGGGATACCATAAGGAAAAGAAGAGCAAGGGATAAAAAACCTGTCTGAAAAAGAAATGATGGGAAACTTCCCTAATTTAATGAGAGAAAAAAGTCACACAAATCTAGGAAACACAGAAAGTCCCAATCAAGAAGAACCCAAAGAGGCCCACTTCAAGACACATGATAATTAAAGTGGCAAAATTCCAAGACAATGAATCTTAAAGGCAGCAAGGGAGAAAAAGGAAATAACATACAAGGGAGCCCCAATAAGGCTAGCAGCTGACTTCTCAATGGAAATACTCCAAGCCAGAAAAGAATGGCAAGAAATATTCCAAGAAATGAGAACCAGAATTCTGCAACCATGGCTACTTTACCCATCAAGGTGCTCAATCAAGATCAAGGCCAAATAAGGAGCTACCCAGACAAAAGAAGTCTAAAAAGAATACACCACCACCAAAACAGCACTGCAAGAGGTACTAAAGGGACTGATTTAAAGAAAGGAAGAGAAAGGGAGGGAGGGAAGGGGAGAGAGAGATAAAGAGACAGAGAGAGAGAGAGAGGGAGAGAGAGAGAAGAACACAGGTACAAAAATGGCAATGAGTAAGTACCTATCAATAATAACCTTAAATGTAAATGGATTAAATGCCCCAATCAAAATACATAGGATAGCTGAATGGATAAGAATGCATGACCCACATGTAAACTGCCTACAAGAGACCTACCTCAGGACAAAAGACCTATACAGACTGAAAGTGAAGGTATGGAAACAAATTTTACAAGTAAACAGACAGGGAAAAAAAGCTGAGGTAGCAATACTCACATCAGACAAAATAGACTTCCAAAAAAGGGTCATAAAGGACCCAGAAAGTCACTTCATAATACTCAAGAGAAGAAACAATCAAGAAGACATAATCATTATAAATAAATATATGCACCCAACATAGGAGCACCCAGATACATAAAGAAAATCTTGGAGCATTTCGGGGAAGATATTGATAGTGACACTTATAGTAGGGTATTTTAACACACCACTGTCAAAAATGGACAGATCTTCAAAACAAAATATCAACAAAGATAGTGTGGCATTTAACAATGCCTTAGATGAAATGGATTTAACTGATATATGTATATAGAGCCCTTCACCCCCAAAGAAGCTAAATACACATTTTTTTTTCAAATGAACATGGAACATTTTCAAAAAATAGACCATGTGATAGGACATAAAAACAAGCCTCTACAAATTCAAGAAAATTGAAATCATACCAAGCATTTTCTCAGATCACAAGGGGCTGAAACTAGAAACTAACCCCAAGGTGGGGGGCGGGGGGGGGGACCTCAAACACTCCAACTCATGTAGATTGAATAGCATGCTATTAAACAATGAATAAGTCCAGGAAAAGACTAGGGAAGAAATAAAAAAGTTTGTGGAAACAAAAAAAATGAACTGACAGCAACCCAAAACTTATGGGATACAGTGAAGGCAGTTGTGAGAGGGAAGTTCACAGTGATACAGGCCTAACTAAAAAGGATAGAAACATTTCAAACAAACAACCTAACCCTATGCCTACAAGAACTCGAGGAACAACAACGATAGCCAACAGAAAGTAGAAGGAAGGAAATCACCAAAATCAGAGCAGAATTAAACAACATAGAGATTAAAAGTACAATTCTAAGGATCAATGAATACAGGAGATGGTTCTTTGAAAAGATAAACAAAATCAATAAGCCTTTAAGCAGGCTCATCAACAAAAAAAGAGAAGACTCAAATAAACACAATCAGAAATGCAAGAGGAGATGTTATACTACCACAGAAATATAAACAATTGTAAGAAATTACTATGAAGAACTGTGTGCCAAGAAATTTGAGAGCCTAGGTGATATGGACACACTTCTACAAAAAATATAACCTTCCACAACTGAATGAAGAAGAAGCAAAAAGCCTCAATACATCCACAAGAGCTGACAAAATTGAACTAGTAATCAAAAAACTCCCAAGACCAGATTGTTGCACAGGATAATTTTACACAAAAGCCCAGGACCAGGTTGTTGCACAGGATAATTCTACAAAGCATTTAAGGAACAGCTAACCCCTATCCTTCACAGATTATTCCAAAAAATCCAAAATGATGGAAGACTCCAAACTCTTTAGATGAAACTAGCATCATCCTAATCCCAAAATCACATAAAGACACAAAAAAAGAAAGAAAAATTCAGACCAATATTCCTGATGAGCATAGATTCTGAAATACTGAACAAAATATTGGCAAACCTCATCCAGTAGCATATTAAAAAGGTCATACACCATGACCAAGTTGGATTCATCCTAGGGGCACAAGGATGGTACAATATTAACAAATCAAAAAACATAATACACCATAAAGACAAAAAACACATGATCATATCAATAGATGTGGAAAAAGCATTTGATAATGTACAGCACCCATTTATGATAAAAACACTCAGCAAAGTGGGAATAGAGGTAGCATTCCTCAACATAATAAAGGCCATGTATGAGAGACCTACAGACAACATCATACCCAATGTGCAAAAAATAAAAACTTTCCCCTTAAGATCAGGAACAAGGGAAGGTTGTCCTCTTTTACCACTTCTATTCAACATAGTATTGAAAGTCCTAGCCACATTGGTCAGATGAGAAAAGGAAGAAAAAAAGGCATCCAAATAGGAAAAGAGGAAACAAAAATTGTCATTGTTTGAAGATGACATGATAGTGTACATAGAAAATCCTATAGACTCAGGCAAAAACTGCTCCACCTGATAAATGAATTTGGCAAAAGAGCGGGATATAAAGTTAATATCCAGAAATCAAAGGCATTTTTTGTATACCAACAGTGAAACAACAGAAGCAGAATTCAGAAGAAAAAATCCCATTTGATATAGCAACAAGAAAAAATAAAATACCAGTAATAAACCTATCCAAAGAGGTAAAAGACCTATACTCAGAAAACTACACAACACTGAAGAAAGAAATCAAGAAAGACACAAACAAATGAAAACATATACTGTATTCATGGAATGGAAGAATTAACATCATCAAAATGTCCAAAGCAATTTATAGGTCCAATACAATGTCTATTAAAGTACCAATGACATATTTCACAGACATAGAACAAACACTTCAAAAAATTTATATGGAGCCATTAATGACCCCTAATAGCTCCTGCAATTTTGAGAAAGAAGAGCAAAGTAGGAGGGATCACAATACCTAATACCGAACTGCATTACAAGACCACTGTAATGAAAACAGCCTGGTACTGGCATAAAAACAGGCACATAGACCAATGGAACAGAACAGAGAACAAGGGTTTAATCTCCAAAATATATAAATAACTTACACGACTCCACTCTAAGACAATCAACCCAGTTAAAAAATGGGAAAATGACTTGAACAGACACTTCTTCAAGGAGGACATACAGAGGGTCCAGAGACACATGAAAAGATACTCACTATCACTAGCTATCAGAGAGATGCAAATTAAAACCACAATGAGATACCACCCCACACTGTTGAGAATGGCCATCATAAACAAGGTAACAAACAACAAGTGTTGCAGAGGTTGTGGAGAAAAGGGAAACTCAGTGCACTGTTGGTGGGATTGCAGAATTGTACAACCACTATGGAAAACAGTATGGAATTTTCTCAGAAAACTAAAAATGGATCTGCCTTTTGACCCAGAAATTCCACTGCTGGGATTATATCCTAAGAACCCAGAAACACCAATCCAAAAGAATCTATGCACCCCAATGCTCATAGCAGCACAATTTACAATAGCCAACTGCTAGAAGAAACCTAAGTGCCCGTCTGTAAATGAATGGATTAAAAAAACTATGGTACATTTACACAATGGAATACTATGCAGCAGAAAGAAAGTCCGAGTTCTTACCCTTTTTTAACAGCATGAATGGATCTGGAGACCATTATTCAAAAAGAAATAAGCCATGCTGTGAAAGACACATACTATATGGTCTCACCTATAAATGGAACCTAATGAATAAAACAAACCAACAAACCAACAAAATAAAAGCAGAGACAGTGAAGTTAAGAACAAACTGTTGCTAACCTGAGGGGATGCGGGTGGGGATTAAGGCGGGTAAAGTGGAGGGCTTTTAAGGAACATGTATAAAGGTCACATGGACAACACCAAAGGGGGTGTAGGACCCTGGGTGGGAGGTGAGGTCAGCGAAGTGGAGTTGAGTGGTGGGAAGAAAATGGAGACAACTGTACTTGAATAATAATAAAAATGTAAAAAATAAATAAGTAAATAAATAAATTAAATTAGAAAAAATAAATTCCAGTGCACAGAGGAATTGAAATATGTGATGTAGCAGAGGGCTATAGAATGGACAGGAGTTGTGTGTGTGTGTGCGTGTGTGTGTGTGTGTGTGTGCACGAGCATAAGTTCATGTGTGAAGCATAGGGAATTGATAAAGGGGAAAAAGCCAGTTTGTAATGCCACTTAAAAGTTGAGATAATATTCTTTCCCAAATGGTGAGTAATGGAAGTTTAACCAAGACAAGTGCAGTCACACTGTCAATTTTTTTGGCAAATAATTTATGTACGTACAAAACACTTCTCAAATGCTGAACTCTGCTATAGTCCATAATACTTTTATTGTTCCTTTTCTTCCCTTATTTTGAAGTAAACATAAAAATTTTAACACTTCTAACTTCCTTTTACCTTAATAAATCACTTTTTTCTCTCCTTCCCTCTATGTGCCTCAGAATTGGGTTTGCCATTCTTTCTGCCTGAAATAACCTAAGACTTATTTGAGGGGGCAGCCTTTAATGATAATTAAATAATTACAAACCCAAGAACTTGCTTTGTTTCAAATTAGCTTTGTGACTTTCATCTTGGTTTCCACATCTGTATGATGATCACAAATAATGTTCACCTTAAAGTATTATGAAATTAAATGAGATAAGTAGTGCAAAACACCTACACCCATCCTAGTGCCTGGCAAAGAAAGTATCTCCATTACCCATTTGTTAATCTCCATAACTTAAATGTTTCTCTGATCTCTGCAACCTACACATTCTCCCCTTTCTGAACACACAGAACATGTTCCAACTCCATCACAAATTTAATTATAAAGTATATTTTGAGTATTTGTTTGAACTTCCATGTATATAGTTCTTAATTTCCAATAGAGCTTATTTTATTTGTATTCATAAAGCCCTGCATGCTTTCTCCTTAAAGGGTCACTCACACCTACCTTATTTCTATACACAGATAAATATGTAAGTAAAAAGATCAAAAGTAGCAGAGTGGATAGATTATAGGGAAGTAATATGTGTTTAGTTTATTTAAAATATATGTATAATGGTCACTTTGTGCAAAACACTGTTAAACAACTAATACATATAAATGTATCTATTAGCTTATTAATAGCCTTTCATTACCTTTGAGCTTAGATAGATATTGACTATTTCATCATATGGGATGGTGGCAGGCAATATTTAACACTAAAATGAAATTTGCATTCTACTAATGATGATGCTTAAACTTGGTGAATACATGCTGAGCACTAAGAAAGGAGATACTTTCTGTGTATTTTTCATAATA